>NW_016107639.1:712119-753004 GCF_001604975.1 Cebus imitator | reverse complement strand
TGGTTGTTCTGCGTCCGTGGTTGTTCTGCGTCCATCGTTGTTCTGTGTCCATGGTTGTTCTGCCATCTGTGGTTGTTCTGAGTCCATGATTGTTCTGCGTCCGTGGTTATTCTGCGTCTGTGGTTGTTCTGTGTCCATGATTGTTCTGCGTCCGTGGTTGTTCTGTGTCCGTGGTTGTTCTGCCATCTGTGGTTGTTCTGCATCCATGATTGTTCTGTGTCCATCATTGTTCTGCGTCCGTGATTGTTCTGCGTCCATCGTTGTTCTGCATCCGTGGTTGTTCTGTGTCCATGGTTGTTCTGCGTCCGTGGTTGTTCTGTGTCCATGGTTGTTCTTCCCATCGCTGTTGTCATCGTAACTTTCATTTTGATTGTTCCCACAACCACAATCGAATTCCAGGTTGTAGGGAGGGATGGATGGGGCCGGTGTCTCTGCACCCTTGCTGAAGAGGCTCCCTATGCTCTGCTTGGGGAGTGGTGGCAGAGCAGCGGCATAGGCTCTGCCAGGAAGACAGGTGACCACCCAATCCTGCCAGCCCCGGGTGACAGAGGTGCCGCTGGCCTAGAGGAAAGCAGTAGAGGATGGTGGTTACATGCATCTTGTCAGCGTAGAAATGACCCCCGCTCAAATTTCGTTCTCCCAATGACCAGCTGTGTGACCCTGAACCACCCACTTAGCCCCTAAACCTCAGATTCAGATCTGCTGCAGGAGGATCCCAGCAGCATGTGGCCCATTGCAATGGGACAATTAAATCTAATGATGACCCTCAAAAGTTGGGCACACTCTCATACCCTCTTTCTTCCTTCTCAATTTCTTTTCCCCCCATTTCCATGGCAAACACAAGCTCTTGTGAACATCGTTAGCTAAGGGTGTGGCTTTCAGGCTTCCTTGCTGGGCAGTAAAGATGGCACAGACTCCACTGAGACACAGGCTGACAGCAAGGCTGCTGCACCCATCCAACCCAAGCTCTGGCCACGTGGCAGCAGGAGAGTGTGCAAACTAGTGCCATAGGCACATTCCTCAAACTCTGTGCTCAACGAGTCGCCTGGGATATGTGCCAGAACTGGGCCCCAAGTATTCACCCTGAAAACACTGAAGTTCCAGGGAGCAAGTGAATGACAGTATGGAGTTTAAGATAGGTAATTCCCTTTAAAGATCATTTTAAATAAAGGATGCACCTTTCCATGCCCTGGGTGGGTCCTTTATGTAGAAAACAATTTAACCCTTTCACAGTGTCACTCCAGATGACAAAATAATAACTTGAACCACTTTCAATTCAGTTCCAAAATATTGAAGAAATATGCTTTATCCCATTTTAACCCCTATATTAGAGGCTTGAACATGGAAAAGGCAAAAAGCAAGGCTGCTCTCAGTTTATTGGTGTTTTATTGATCCAGACTTCAGATGAGACTCTTCTCAAAGGGGAAGACGCAGATGTAGGAGACGTGAGCAGGGGGAGGAGCTTTTGTGACCCCTGCGAGCAGGTGTGGCAGGCACCTTGGAGCAGGTCCTGTGCAGGGACACACTTCAGGTGGACTTGGTCTCCCAAGGGAAGCTGGGACGAATCCTGAGGCGAAGAGCTCCTCCATGTCACATGTCCTCTGAGGGTCACACTGGGCTCCCCATGGGCCAGCAGTGACTGGAGGCACCACGGAGGCGTGGACCTCGGCTCCTGCCACATGACGGATCCACCGCACCAACACCATCACCAGGTTGCCCTGCCATTTATTAAACATTTTAACCAGAAAGGAGCATTAAAGGGGCCCTCAGATTAGGAACACAATTGAAAAACCTCTAAGAAAGGAAATATCTTATTAATTCATTAAGTCAAACTGCTTGTATCTACACTTGTATGACTAGAATTATGGTTCATTAACTTCATTTCTTTATATGAGTTAATTAGCTCAGAGGAGGCCAGAAATTAATTACCAGCTTATATAGTTTGTGCAGAATGGCATTCTGTTTATTTAGTTTCTCCTATTAACTTTTAATCTCTTCAAACAATAAAAGAGCTAATTAGTATTTTATAAACAAAAATGAATGCAACAAAGGCAAATAATTTGCCCAATCCTGACGCTCCTGTGAGGACCCTGATAGTTGGGTGGCTGAAGTTACAGACCTTTCCAGCGTTCACCATGAGTGTAGCAGGGTGTGTGGTGCAGGTGCAGTCCTGGGGTGGGACCCACCCACCACTGGAGCAGGGGTACCCAGAAGTACCTCATGGAGCAGAAGCACCAGCCTTAAAATGTTTCCTGCTGTTTGAAAATAATTGCCCATGTATTCAACTACAGTTGCTGTGTAAAGTCTCTCTCCAAACACGTTAGAAGATATACTTACATAGACACAAAAGGCAGGCAGGAGAACTCCACCTGAATACCTTACACTCTTCTCTTTATGTTGTCTGATGGCATAGAGATTTAAAATAATGTTTGCTAGTTTTATTATGCAGAATGTATTTATTAATATAATTGCCTAATCCATAGTAGATGGTATATTATATCTATTAAAAGAAGAAAAAAAGACATAGAATTGATATTTGGCCGGACACTGAAATTGATCTTTCTGATGAGTAAGAGCTGGGAGCATTTAACAAGTTCAAGTGTGCAGAGCTGGCGAAAAGCAACCTCGTGATACTTCCAATGTACCATGTTTTCTGGATTTACAATTACACACTTTTGAAACTTCCAAGGGGCTTTTCACAGTATGTATATTTAGTCACTTTCTAGCAAGATATTTAATGAATTACAGGAGTTATTTAATCAATGTATTTTGTTAGCATAACATTAATATTAATTAAATGTTCATTAAAACAATTGGATCCTTAACAGCCTACATCCAGGGGCTCCGAGTGCGGTGCAGAAGCCTTCTTCTCAGCGGGACGCGGCTTCCCTGCAAAGCCTTTATCAGACAAACTTATATTAGCAGAAAATATCCTCCAAGTTCTTTTAGCACACATTATTTCCTTGAAAATAATAACTTGAACTGCAAAGGTCCACTGAGTTTCATTTCTCCCTGCTGCTGGCAACGCGAGTGTTTCCGGCATCTCCTGAGATGAGCTCTGCCAGCTTGGGCCTCTGTGGGCTGAGCCCTGTGAGATGATGGAAGGAAGAGAGACCCAGGGCACAGCGGCTCCTCTGTCCACACATAGCGCCAAAAACGACACTGACCACACCCTTCTCCTGTGAGAAGCCAAAAACACAATCGGAACTTATTAGAGGAAAATTTTAACTTAGATGAATACTGCAGGGTTTTGGGTTTTTTATTTTTATTTTTTCTGTATTGGTTGAAGAGTCCTTTGAGTGAAGGGTGTTTTCCGAGATGGTCCGTGTCTCGATGGAATTTCAGAGCTGATTGCATCCGTTCCTCAGGGTGGAAACACTGTGTTTTTCACGAGCCACGTGGGAGCATCGAATTCTTCATTCCAAGCATTTGAATCATCAAAATTGATTTTAACCTGTGATGAAACAGGATTTTCCTTCCCGAGCCATGCACATGCCCGCCCTGCTTTGCCTCGGTCCTCCTGATCAGAAGCAGCTGCCATCGGCCCTGATTCACACGTGGGCACAGGCCCTTCCCTGCCAGCACCAGCCTTGCAGCACCAACCACCACCGCAGCATCTAGCCACGGGCAGCTCCAGACACCGTGGTCCCAGCAGCCGTGCTCCTGGACGGGCCTCCGGGGTGGGCCTGCCCGGCATGCAGAGTCTAGATCACGGGCTTTCAACAGCTGGGTCCTGCAGAGACACAAACACGCAACTTCACAGATGCGGGTGTGTACGTGTTGGAGGAGCAGATGATGGAAGGCAGGGTGGGTTGTGTTCCCACCGGTCTTGTCCGCTGGACCAGAGCCCAGGCGAGGTCCACCGCCTGCCGGTGTAAAATAAGAACATTCCCCTCTCCCCGCTGCAGAGCTCTGTCCATCAGAGCCAGCAGAGGCGGGTGCTGGGTCAACGCCCCAGGGATGCCTCCGTGCCTGTGCCTAATCAGGTTGCCAAATTCAAGGCTGCACACCCCACTGCAAGTTCTACTGCAAACCCGGGGGCCCCAGTGGCTTGACGCCCTGTGTCCTTCCGCTGCCCTCCGTTTCAGGGTTACATGAACGTCTCGGGACTTTCAGCCTCCTCTTTTCTTGTGTCTGTTATTCCGTGGTTAAAAAGCTTCCTACTTTCTCCATTTTGGCAATTGTAACACTGCCTCTTTTCCTCATCTTCAGTTCTACTGCTTTCCTTGATTCACTTATTCTTCCTAAAAATAATGTTTTTCAGCCTTTCTGGAGTATAAATATATTAGTCCTTATCACAGATCTGTCCACAGGCTCTCTGTGGTTTTACTGGAGCCCACGTTTCTGTGGCATTCACTTCTTGTTCTCACATCTGGGCACGCAAAGACAAACAACGTATTGCAGCATGAAAGAGGCAGAAAACCAGGGAAGAAAGAGGATGAGAACCCCGCTCTTTCCTCATTCAACGAAACATTTCTCATCAAACCACCCCGTATCTTATCGATTCTTTTCCACAGGACATGAAAAAACATAGTAAATCCTCCTCAGCTCGTGGGCTATTCCACGTCACACTTGTCAAAGGTGAGAACGTTTTTGCCTTAAAACCCTCAGTCCACAGGAGGGAATACAAATAAGCCCACATCCACACAGGTGCGTCTCCACTGGATTTTACCTGAAGTCACTGTAATTTTGGGGGAAGATAATAATTCAATACTTTGTGTGATACATACTGAGATTTTTCAAATTCACAAGTTCCCCTGAAGCACAGATCGTGTTCTGAACAGAGGAAACTGCAGCAGCATGGCTGCCGGAATGGGATGAGACTTACTCGCCAGGTGAGGCAGCGCTCCTGAGAGCAGGTGGACAGGATCATCCCTCAGAAACGCTGCCTGCAGGGGCGGATGCACTGCTCCTCTCAGCTCCCAAGCACTTGCCGGAGCTGCTCACGCAAATGAAACCGGAACCTGGCCTGGGTTTCCTGGACGGACCAAGTGATTCCAGAAAGCAGAACCAACTGCCCACAGACCTGTGCCCGGTGCATGGGGATGATGGCGCACACTATGGCCAAGGTCTGGCACGTGTCCCAAGCAGAACTCCAACCTCGGCCTCTACAGCCTGGAGTGCAGCCCACCGACCCCCTTGCACCAGCTGTGTCCTGGTCCATGCAGACGGCATGCCCTCCTGACCTCTGAGCTTCCACAATCTTTCCTCGACACCTGCAGAGAGACGCACACACCTCACTGCCGTCACCACCGCCCTCTCAAACATTGTCCTAAAACGACGGGGGTCAGGGGCGTGCAGTCCTCCAAGGGTGGGCTTACGGAGCCTTTCCCAGATCCCTGGGTCCTTCCTGGTCTAATCTAGTCTCATGGAGTCCCGGGAGGATTCAGCCTGGGAAGCCCCAGGGTTCTGTGTTCTGAGGACCTACAGCTCAGGGAAAATGCGCTGCCATGGGCGCTTCTTGGGCAGAAGCTTGGCCCACGTGCCTTGGAAATGCCTGCCATTTTCACGTGTAGTAAGAGATTCAGAGTAACAGTGCCAGTGTCCAGGTTTCTTTCCCATTTAAGGCTGGCAAAAGTACAATATGTTCTAGAAATATAGAAAGGTCAATAATTCAGTGAGCTTAAGTTGCTGATCTTGACATTTATTTAAGCATCTCTATTTAAAAACCAAAGTGGGACAAGATCAAGACCTAAAGCAACACATATTTTACTGACATAAAAGCTTTCTATTTTCTTATTGAAAGTGTGAGAGGGGCCTCTTGGGAAGACGAGAGAGGCAGAAACAGAGGGAGGGATCTTGCTGAGCATATTCAAGACGGGAAAAGAAAGGATTTAAAAATCTTACTGCTCTGAAATGTTAATTTACCTAAAGCCTTACAAAAATGTTACCCTCCATGAAAGCATAGTTTGAATGCTTATCGTACAATAACGGGCAGTATTGTAGGGCCTCACCCAGAAAGGTTAACTTAAGGGGCACACAGTCATAAGACCCGGTATTCTGGCTACATTCGAGGAAGGTCAGGACAGGAGCAGTTTAAAAAGATCAGAGGACACAGCTGCCTCACTTCCTCGTTCCCAGGCCCATGGGCCTTGGCACCAGGCTTAGTCCTGGTGTTTTCTTTATGTGTAATAGAGAGTTGTAGAAATTAAATTAAATCAAATGAAATGACATCTGTCATTTACATAAACAGTGGCCGGCTCAGAGCAAGCACTCAAAACTGCTCCTGCACGTTACCGTGGCTTTGAGAAGAAGCGGCTCACAGCTCCAACCTCCGACATCCTCTTCCCCTATTGCATTGCCATAGCTTAGCCTGCCGTGCACATTGAAATCTTGGTGTTTTCCAGTCAATCATCGATGGGCATTTGGGTTGGTTCCAGGTCTTTGCTATTGTAAACAGTGCTGCAATGAACATTCGTGTGCACGTGTCCTTATAGTAGAACGATTTGTAATCCTTTGGCTATATACCCAGTAATGGGATTGCTGGGTCAAATGGAATTTCTATTTCTAGGTCCTTGAGGAATCGCCACACTGACGATAGACTGGACAGGGAAAATGTGGCACATATACACTATGGAATATTATGCAGCCATCAAAAACGATGAGTTTGGGTCCTTTGTAGGGACATGGATGAACCTGGAGACCATCATTCTCAGCAAACTGACAGAAGAGCAGAAGATCAAACACCGCATGTTCTCACTCATAGGTGGGTGTTGAACAATGAGAACACATGGACACAGGGAGGGGAACACTACACACTGGGGTCAGTTGGGGGGAAATAGGGGAGGGACGGTGGGGGGTGGGGAGCTGGGGAGAGATAGCAAGGGGAGAGATGCCAGATGCAGGTGATGGGGAGGAAGGCAGCAAATCACACTGCCACATGTGTACCTATGCAACAATCTTGCATGTTCTTCACATGTACGCCAAAACCTAAAACGCAATAAAATAAATAAATGGGAAAAAAGAATACAATTTCAATTAAAAAAAAAACTTGGTGTTTTCCTTCATTAATTTATTATGCTAGCCATTCCAAGGAAAACGCAATTTTTCCTTTTTATTTGCTTTTGATTTTTTTACTTTTCCATTCTCTCTTTCTGTGGTCAGCACAATATTGGTCTCCAGAGATGTCCATGTCCCAATCCTAGGAAGCTGTGAACGGTTCTGTTACAGGTGAGGGAAGCCAGGTTGCCAATCAACTGAGCTTAATAAAAAGTTTTCCCAGGATGGTCTGGATGCCCCAAAGTAATGACAGGGGTCCTGCAATGTGGGGGGAAAAGCAGGAGAGCCAGTGTCGGGAGGTGCTGTGTGAGGGGCTGGCTGGTCCTGCTGGCTTTGGAGGTGAAGGAGGGACCAGGAGCTGAGGACTGCGGGCGGCCACCAAAGCTGGACAACTCAAGGGTGGGTTCTAGCCCGGGCGCCCGCGCGGAAGGCACCCTGCAGACACCCTGCTTTTACCTGATGAAACCCCTTGGGACTTGGGACTCACAACTGTAAGATAACAAGTGTGTATAGTCATACACCACTAAATTTGTGCTACTTTTTACACTGACATTAGGGAATGAATGCTTCACCTCTGTTATTAATTTCTGGCTTAATACAAATCCCGCTTACTACTCTAATTTAATATATACAGGATAAATTCTGTACTTATTTACATTAACATTCCAAAATATCGCATTAATACGCACCGCTAAAGAAAGTTCAGCTCTTTCCCCTCCTTCTCATGGGGGATAAAAACTTCCTCCTTGGTTATGTAAGGGTATTTCTAGTTTATTTATTCAACGTTAACTCTCGCTTCCTTGTTAGAAAACTCATTCCTGCCTCTGAATGGCTTGACTATAACCACCTTCACCTGACGAGTCAGGCCCCTGAGATGTGGACTCCTGCCTCCCTACCAAAACCCGCCCCTCCGGTTCCTGTTCAGCCCGTCTCTTCCACAAAGCAGCCTCTAGTTCCTGAAACCCCCATTGATGAGCTACTTATTCCTCTATCTGTTACACTGAAAGCACACACCCTAAAGTTACCAGCCTGGCAGTGGCTGCTTCCGGAAGACACAGAAGGATTTGCTGTAGGAGGGCAGGTTGCAGCCAGAAGACACGGGAGCTTTTCAGGATCCAAATCTACACCCAGTTACCAGGAATGATTTAAGTCAGTCATTCAAAAACCGTAAGTTCAGTTGAATACGTGTGGCCATCAGGTGGTGACCACAATTCTGAACACAGAACTGTAAGCAAACGCTTGGTTTACTTTCCTCTAACTTTACCACAATGTGTGTGTGTATAATATTTATATATTTAATTTTCATTTGTATATTTATACATAAATATACCATTATACATAATTATGTAAGCAAGATATATAATTGTATATATGTGTATATAGGTTGCATTTATTTATGTTTATAGATACATATTTTTGCCTCATCATAAATACATACGCATGTGTAGCATCCCCACCACATATATGCCTGTGTGTGTGTGTGTGTGTGTGTGTATATATATATACATACATTTCAAACACAGAAAATGATCAAAGAAATTAGACTCCTGAGTACAGCAGCACACTCTGCCACCCCTCTGTGCACTGAAGCTGTCATCCTGAGTTCTCATCGGAATGCTTCTCTGCATTCTGCATGCAAACTCCAGAACCTTCTATCATCCTGATATATAGATGTGCACACCAAGGCAAGCGGATACCAGGAGGTCCCTACCTGGGAGTGGAGGAAATGATCTTTCTTCTCTGTTCTCACTCTTGACCAAGGTTATTCTCTTTATCATGTGCAGATTTTATTGAGTGATGCCAAGTGAGATGAACAGAAGCAAATAATGACAGGGCCGAGGAGATGAAGCACGAGGCGGGGTCGCCAAGGTTCCGCACTGAACAAATTGAGTCACATCTACTTCTCATCCATTATTTAGGAGTGATTGGCCGGGCTTGGCTTCTATAGATTTGATAATCATTCAGATGTCCATATTTAATACGTAACATAAATTTCTCATTTGGATGTCGATGGCTTGTCACTGCTGAACAACAATGCATAAAAGGGGAGCTAATGTATGGATTCTCAGAAATATTTGACATAAATAAATATGTAAGAGGGAGATAATAAAATCTGTCTCTGTCTGCCTGCCAGCGAGGCTTCATGTCAGGCCGGACAGCCCCGCGTAATGGCGTGATTTTATGCAGCTGTATCCTATGAATATTGGCCTGCACACTGGAGATTAGCGCACAGCAGATGTTTCTCTGCAGGCTAACAAATATATCACCCCTGATAACGGATGACAAATGTTGTTCCGTATTGTGTCAGACAAAACCAGGGCTCTTGTAAAACAAGTGTTACAGCTGGAATAGGGTATTTTAACACAGTTACCTAAGGAGAAGACAGACAGACAGTCGCCTGCTCCAAAGGTGTGTGAACACCGAGCCACACAGGTGTGCCCAGCCAGGCAGGCGAGGGACAGCTCAGTGGGTGCGGGGATGAGGAGCCGGTGTCCATGAGGGGCCCTCCCTGCCTCCCGGAGATCACATGCCTGGGTTTGCTGGGAGCTTCCAACCATTCACCAGCGTCTCTCCTTCCAGGCGCATTCACCAGCACAGACCAGCAAACACGCCCAGCTGTTTGGGAGGACAGAGCCGCCGAGGCAGGATGAGAACAGCTCCTTCTTTATGTACTCCGGCGATTTCAGAGGCAGCCAACCGATGGAGAGTTAAATGTCCGTGTGATAAGGCAGAGCAAAAACTGCTCCCCCTTTAAGAATGTGACACCCAGTTAACCCATGGGCCCTCTACTGTGGCCGCTTCTCCAGTGCCTGCTGGGCGGCTGCATCGGCCTCCACCAGACCTTTGGCAGAGTGGGAATAAGATTAATTTCTCCCTCTTTGCCCATTCGTTTATTAATTCTGTGTCTCTTCTCTCTTCTTTCCCTGAAAAAAAAAAAAAAAAAAAAAAAAAAAACAACCCGCAAATTCTATTCCATAACCTTCACAACCCACTGGCTTCCAGGGAATTCAGCAATTGTGGAGCTGGACAGCAGATTTTCATTCTGGGTCCTACTCAGGACTGGGCCACTGAGACCTTCTGGGGCTCCGGGACTGTGGGCCGGGCTGCGCACTTCAGTAAATACACCTTCCCGCTGGCCTGCAAAGATGCTGAGAAAGAAGCTCAGACAACAGCACGGCAACTTTCAATCACTTTCTGACTCGTTAATGAACTTTTCCTCACCTCCCCCCTTCCTCATGGAGACTTTGCCTGCCAGTTACCGTGTTTTCCCCAAGCAATTTTATACAATGAGACGGTAACAGTTGTTTGTCTGATAAAGCACGTACTATTTAGAACACAGATGTTTGATTATTATTTATTTCTCTCTGAAGCCCACTAATTCAGTCCCAAATGATCCCTTTTTCCCTTTTGCTTAAATTTAATTTGGAATGTATGTTGTTGGTAAGTGACAGATAGTTTAATTATTAATAGGATCCTGTAATGCAGTGCAGCATAGTTTTAAACTCTTCGGGGGCCAAAACACCACCACCTCCTTCCTCCCTCATGCTTCTAGGACTCCTTGATGAATACGAAGGTAATTAGAAGATGCACGACAAAGCTGCATGTATTATCTTCTTTCTTCAACGTTTGCACTTGCCTATGATTTGTATCAAGTGCCACTCAAACTGCAGAGCAGCCGTAAATCACTGCGGCCTTTGGGGTGCCCTTGTCTTTGGGACCATGATATTTATCTAGATGTGCATATGTATCCAGCTGTATTTCATAGGCAGCTTCATGGATATTGTAATTATAATCCCAAAAGAAGAGTTCGACCCAAACCTCCACTTGCCTAAAAGTCAGTACCGGGACATCAATAAAGAAACCACAGTGAAGGAGGTAACTGCACAGAAATAAAAGTTAAGTAAGAGAAGGAAAAAACCGCCCACGCTGAGAATGTCCTGTGGAATCAAGCCGTCAGCTGGTTTTCTGTGGCTTGTTAGCTTGGCTGGAGCTGGAGCTGATAGAGCAAGCCCTGGGCTTGAGCCCTGTGTGGACCAGTTCGTCCCACAGGCTGCCTCTCTAATCACATTACCATCAGTCAGAAGGACGCCAGGACCAAGGGGTGTCTAAGAAGCTGCGTAGCTCATCATTCCAAGCGGGGCGGGGAGCTCAGCGCCTGCCTGCTAACCATAGCGTGGGGCACCTCTGAGGGGCACGGGCTGGGGGGCGTCCTCCGAGACTCAGGCACCACCTTCAGTGTGTCTTCATACTGAGCATCACAGGAGCTGCTGTCCTGAGAATCTCAACTACAGCACGTGCTGCACAGTTTGCAAACATAAATCTCATTTTCTTTTTTGTGGAAACAGGGGCTTCCGAGACAACCTAAGTGTCCTTTGTTTGTCCCTGACTCTTGCACAGGCCCCATCCCAGTTCCTGGGCCTGTCCATGTTCCTGGAAAATGCATGGGAAATTAACCAGCTCCCTGCTGATTCAACTCTCTACCAAAGTGAAAATTAGTCCCTTGTCTCAGTGATAGGTCTCAGCGCCACTGGTTACTGCTAAGGTACCCCCGCCTGTTTCCTTCCTTTATCCTTGAAAGCAAAGAGTGTCTTGCTCACTGCAGATTTTAGCATATGAAAGAAGCTGGTAAATAGTACGTGCTCAATAAAACATGTAATTTGAAATAAAAGTCTGTGGTCTCACTTTAAATATAAATGATGTACACATTTCGTGTGTGTGCGTGTGTTGAGGACAGTAGAATCACTGATAGGGAAAAATTGCATGAACATAAAGACTGAAAAATTAATGACTACAATCACTGGAGTAAAAAAAGCAATGTCACTAGACTCAGTAGTAATAGTACATGCTTAGAAGAATGCAGCCTAGCATTGTACACACAGATAATTCGGCAAAGATTCAGCTGTCATTAAACCAAGAGCATCCTGTATGACTACATGGCCATCAAACAACAGGAAAGGAGGGGAGAACAGGTCAGCTTTGGAGATGGGAACCCAGCCCCAGACATGCCCCAGGTAGTGGGGAGAAGACAACCTCAGAGGCCTTGCAGACAACAGCCCGACTCCTCTACCTGCTGCGCCAGCTGTTCTCACGCAGCAAGTGTTTCAAAGGGGCAGAAAAGATGAAGGATGTGGGCTTCTGGGCCACCCAGTGGCCTGGAAAACGTGTACCTTGTTGTCATAGCTGATCTTAGATTCAAAATGTAAAAACTGCAGCTTCTTTTTGCAAATGTAGCTGTAAAATTTTAGCAATATTTGGATTTTAGAGATCTTAATATTATTTTTATATTAGGCCTTCTAAATTTGATAACTAATTTTTTTTTGTTCTGTTTAGAAAATCTGAAAACAAAGAGTCAGTTTTTCTAAGGATCCCAAGTGAAAAATGACAGAGCAGGTAGAGGGTGAGTTTTACTCTGTGCAGCATTTGAAAACCCAGAACTTCTCTGTCTCCAGGAAAAAGTCATCAAGGAATTTAGTTCATACCTAATTTTAAAAATCTTTCTGAAACTTCTTTTCAAGGGTCAGATGTGTTATTCATTTTCTTTTTCTCCTGTAGGAATGCTTTACGCAATTTTTGAACCCTAAGCTGCAGTATCCCTTTGAAAACTGGAACAGCATTAACATAATAATTAAAGAACTGGCTAAGCAGGAAGTGGGGGGGGCAGGAAGGAGGTGGAGAGAACAGCACAGGCATCTCAAACTGCTGGGAGCCCCTCAGCGGGAACAGGGCATCCCGGGCTCTAAACTGTGCATTTCCAGTAGAGGAGAAAAACAATGTGTGTAGCAAGAAGGGGAAGAGTCCACAGGACCATGAGGTTCCTGAGATCGTCATCTCAGAAGGTAGGGTCATTAGTTTCTGATGTGTTCATTACCTTTGCTACTAAGAGTTTGATTAAATGTATTTTTCCTAATGACGTTATTTCCTCCTACTTCTACCGGCAAAACAAACAAACAAACAAAAGAAACAAAAACACCACAACCCATAAAGCAATGCTTAATAATCTCCCATAGGGATAGAGCAAATTCAATCTAAACAAAATCTCCTTCAAAAAGGAACTGTATGGAGTAGATTGTAAACCTTCAGCAAACACATGATGAACGGATACAAATGTAAAATATTGCATTCCAAAAACTTCCAAGTCTCTCCCTTATTCTTGATTAAATACATGATATAATTGTACAAAGTGTCACAACACTATAGATTCGCTGGTGCCCAGGTAGTCAATACTGCAGCTTATTAGAGACCTGATTTGAGATGATGTGTTACAGTATGCATTAGTTTGCTTCTTGACCATTGAAATTAATGAGTCAAACTTCAATGCTCTCTAGCTCAGAGAGTATCCTCGGGGCTGTGTTCCCTCTGGTGAAGATTGGGGGGACTTTCAGGGGTACCACCTAGCCCCAAGCTCCCAGAAGGTTAGGTCCTCAGAACCAAAGGCTGCTAGTTGGACCTTTTCCTGCCATCCAAAATCACTCCCCCTAAGAGATACAGGAGCTGCAGAACCCCACAAAACACAGGTTTCCAGAGACCTAGTGTCTTGTAAGTTGTCCCCATAAGGAGCCCAGATAAACGGCAACATATGGGCAAAAGCGGGGTGCGGCACTCTTGAAAGTTCTATTTGCTGAACACAAATCAATAGATGTGATCTGAAATGAAGAGACGGCTTCTTATTCCCCAGCTTCTCCTGATCCCTCAACGTGTTCTTAAATAGGAATCCCAGCAGAGACGCATGTATTTAGAAAATGACTGCCAATTCCTGGTTTGTTAAATCCATTTACTGAAGATTCACAACCACCTAACAAACCATTAGAAAAGCAATTTTATTTTTCTCAGATTCCTATAAACATAACTAGAATAACATGATATCTGTGCAATTAAAGCTATTTTCTGTGAAATTAAAACACTGATTTATTACCCCAACATTTTCCTATTAAAATAATCTGAGTTGTAGCATAATACATATTTGAACAACCTTTTTATTATGTACGATATGCATTCAGCAAATGAATGATTTTTCTCTTCCGTACCATTTTGACTGCAGCCTCTTAAGCTTTAGGTTTGCTACTTATCTGTTTCCTTTATTAGAAAAGCTTAAAAATCAAAGTAATTAAACTTCTGCACTGATATATATGTGTGTGTGTGTGTGTGTGTGCACGCATGTGTGTGTATGAATATATGTTACATATATGTAAGTTTTCTGTGTACACAAAAACAAATAAAGTGTGTTATATATATAACATCTAAGTAAGAAGAGAAACTAGTGATTCTCCTCCAAAACCATGACTATACCAGACATAGATTATTCTGTATCATTAGAGTGTCCTGTCTCAAATAATGCATCCCATTGGGCAGATAATGAATTACTCAGTGCAGACATACATACACTTACAAATCCTGCACTAGCCTACATTAAATGGGGTGACATTTCCCAGGGAGGTTACAACAGCAACCTCTTAGAAATGAAATTCTAATTCTCCTGCTCACCACCTGTGGGGCTCCAGCGCTTTGCCCTTCTGGTCTTGGGAATCTGCATTTCTGATGGTGGAAATGAAATAATACAACTTAAGCTTTCTGTGTGTACAAAAACAAATAAAATGTGTGAAAAATTTTTTTATCGATGAAATGCTTTCCAGAATTAAGACAAAAAATTCCCCCAAGTGTTAAGAGTTTCCCGGCTTCCAGTTTGTGAATAATGGGAAGTCTCCAGCCTTGCAGAGGGAACGAACTCAGACGTTAATCTGATCCTAGCTTCCCATTTTGCCGTTTTCACCCTTCAGTGGAACTGTCAGCTTCCTTGCACGTGGAAGAGCCAGATTTCCAGGGACTGAGGTGTCCCACTTCACTGGCCTTCCTGAGAAAGTGACACTCTCAGGTGCGTCTCCATGTGGGATGGTGATTTACCAGGTGCTGAGGCTCTTCCACCTCTGCTCATCTCAGGAGACCCTGGCCTTGTCTGTCTACTTGCCAGAAGGCAAAGGAGTTTTGTTTCTGGTACATTCTGCTTCTGGTACATTTTTGTGCTTTGGAACTAGATCTTTTAAAAAATGAGTTTACCTTAAATTTCTAAAGACTTTTTGCCATTAATCCTAGACACATGTAAAAGTATTTTAGTCAAAATGGAGAAGCTCTGATTTGGAGGTGGAGGTCCATTCTGGTGAGCATGTCCGCTGATGTCAGCTGTGTGACCTGGTGCTGCTCTTTGAGCCTTCCAGACCTCAGGCTCCCGTCTTCGTGAAAGACTTTTGCCCAGTGTCCAGTCCAGGGATCATGCCCCTTATCCACGTGCAAGCCCCTAGCTGATGAGTCTTCATCAAATGTTGATTTAGGGTCGAGCCTAATACACTTTCCAATTAACACCACGGGCTCTGAAAAGACAGTTACTCTCCCAATTTCCGCCTGATGCTTACTGTACAGGAGTCTCTCTGTTAAGTGTTTAGTTCTTGACATGTTCAGACATATGGCGCCTCACAATGCTATTTTGTAATATTCTTCTCTGCAACCAAAGCACGCTGAAGAAGAAGGGGCCTAGGAGGAGAGGAACACAAAGAGGAAAACACCTGCTTCCTCGCGCGGAGGGCGAGACGGAAGCGAATGGGGATGGTGACAGTGACAATTAGAGCTGCACAGAACTCATCAGCTCCACCTCACGTGGGCTCAGGTGACACTCTGAAAGCTTTTATTCACCTGGTCTCACACCCTGGAATCTCCTCTGTGGTTCATTGGTTTGCAATGTTAAAGGCATAGGTAAATCCAGAGAGAAGTCAGTGTTATCACGGTTTTATCGTGTAAGGAATGAAGCTGAATTCATAGATTGTTACCATTCAGCTGAGTCTGACAAAACGCCGTGGGAATGACAGAATCCCAAAGTCCTCCTGGGAATCTTGTATTTCTCAATAAAATTAAATTTCATGCCAACAAGCCCTTGATCTGAAAAAATGAAGTATGCCTCCAACTGAACCTGCTGCCCACTCGGCCGTGCACCGAAGGTGCCTCGTTTTATTGTGGCTGTATCACAAATCTTTCCAGGCCTACCCTTTGCTTCTGATAGGCTCCCAAAATACTTAGAAACTTGCACCTTCTTCCACACAAAGTCGTTCCATCTGCACTCACAGTTTGTCACAAATCAAGCTCATTCAATTCACGGGGGATCTGGAGACAGAGACTAGAACAGGATGAGGTATTGTAAGGGAAGTCCGAGAAGGGAGGCCAAGCCCTGGTTTCTCTGCCTGTTCCCGCGCGCACCACCTCCTTCTCTGACCTGCTCACTTTTGTGGGTGCTAAAGCCGAAGGAAGAAAACAGTGATGGCACCCACAGAATCACAGACCTCTCAGGAAGGGGCGGGGTGAAGTGGCAGCAGTGGTGTTTCTGTGTGGCTGGGTGGGGACTGGGGACCGGGGAGGCAGCATCGTGCAACCCAGGAGAGGGGCACCTGGACCGGGCAAAGTGATGGTCTGTTTTCCAAGCTCCCTTGCTGCTGGAAACGAGGCTGCAGGTGCGGGAGATGCACACCCGCAGACGGCTCCTGCAGGGCGGGGGCTGACTCACAGCCACTGGTGACTCTGGACACAGGGTCACGGTGTGATCCTAGGATCATGTGACTCATCTGGGCGGGTTCAGCAGGTGCAGCTGTTTCCCTGGCCAGCATCTCAAAGGTGAGCTCAGACCCCCTAGTCCCTGAGCAGCTCTCCTGGAGAGGTAGCTGGCACCCCCGCCTGTCCAGTAACGCCTTCCCACCGCACTCTGAGCATGCCAGGGGCCCTGTCCGCTGAGGCTGTCCTAGGACTGTGGAAGTGAAGCCTTATTCCTCCATGGAGAACTAATGATGCCTCTTTGCAAGGCTGTTGTGTGGGCTGGAGATAGAAAAATAAGATACATAATAAGTCTCCAACACATAATAACAGAGTAAATAAGTACTTTTCCAAGTATTGCAAGAACTGTAGTGATTAATAAAATTAATGCAGCCATTACAGAAGTCCTGGTAACTCAAAATTCCTGGAATTAATGTACTGATGTTTAAAAAGTTAGATGGTTGGTTTTAAAACTTTTTAGTACATTAAGGTACTAATGCTTAAAAAGTTGTTAGACGGTTTTAAAACTTTTCTCCCAGGGACATATATCTACATTTCTAAGATGTATTTATAATATAAATCCCATTAAGAATAATATATTGGATATAAACCTTGCTGCCATCTTCTGCCTCTTGTGTCATTATAATTCTTAAACTGGTATATGTAAGGGACTATTACTTACAATTAAACTATTTTTGGGGAAAATTAGATTCCAAACAAAGTCCTCCGTATGATTTCCCTTCTGTTTGCATGAGGTCGGCTCACGTTTTGTGCGTCGGACTCTTTTTCAGAGGATGCTCATTGCCAGAGGCAGAGAACCACACAGACCCCTGCCAGGTGTTCTCCCGGGGCTTCCTGTGGGCAGGAAGAGCTCAAGGAAAGAGGGTTCAGCAAGTTCCCTTTTCCTTTCTGCACAGATATGACCCGGCACTGTGAAGCCTCAAGGCCTCCCCACACACCCTGCTCACACGTGGAATGGCAGCCTTTCGTTTCTCAGACTCACTCCGAGCAGGGTCGTCGGGTCCTGCACAGAGCCCTCCCCTCCAGGCCCTGCCTCCGCGTTGAGCTGCCCCATATGGTAAGGACAAGACGCCAAAAGGTCCTTATCCACACTGAGGGGGAAGATGGAAAGGGCCTCTCTCTAAAGAGTTTCAAATAT
The DNA here is from genome assembly GCF_001604975.1 of Cebus imitator. NCBI lineage: Eukaryota > Metazoa > Chordata > Mammalia > Primates > Cebidae > Cebus > Cebus imitator. Next base: position 735,279 of record NW_016107639.1, on the reverse strand, counting down.
TACAAAGTCAACCTACACATATTTTATGTATGAGAAACTTTAGAAAAAAAGTAAATTTTAAATTGTTCACTATTTTGATTTAAAGTTCTCTGTTGGAATTTTAATTTTAGGAACTCCACAAATGGCTTTTTTCACTATTTACTAGAGTTCAAAGATAACATTTTCGTTTTCATGAACACAAAAAGCATTTACCCCTCCAGCTGTGGTGCCTTCTGCTGGGGCCTCAGTTTTACTTTTAAATAGGTTACGCGGATTGAGAATATCACAGGAGAATATTCGCTGATTGATTTATTTTTCATATTTTAAATCTGCACCTACTCGTACATGAGTAGGCAATGTTATTACGCAACATTCTCAGGAACTGTGAGCGCACCCATGGAAGAGGAGGCTCACGAGCAAATCTGCAGCAAACGTTCTCACTGCCCTGGATGGACAGAAGCTGGATAGTTTATTCTCAGGCAAATTCCAAAGGCGAACTGCACTCTAACTCCCAGAAGGCGTTTATTTCTTCGGAGCCCTCCATTCCCACTCAGCCAGCAGTCACGGACCCAGGTCTCGTCATCTCAGCTGTGCCGCGCTTTGCACAGGGAGCAAAGCTAAGCCCTGGTGCCTGCGCGCGTGGGGTCCTCCCAGGAGTGGCCGACTGATTGTGTACTGACTTCATCTTCTTCACTAGCCTCACTTGGTGACTAAAGTGGGGTGAAGCCCACCTCTGATGACTGGTGGACCCACATTTTCCCAGCCTGAAACTAATTGGCTGGCATGGTGACCTGTGACCCAGGACTTATTAGGGTAATGTTTGTGGACTCCAAACTCAAAGCCATATGGCCATCAAGGGGAAGGAACATACATCATAAGCCCAGGAGAGACCCTAGAGCTGAATCTCTGCCCTGTAAAACATTGAACACAGAATTGAGACAATGTGCCATTTATGATAAAAACCGAGAGGCAAATTCCAGTGAGAGAACAGGAAACTTCCACTTCTGACAGTTTTGCTGAATTTCATCAATTGTAAGTCAGCAACATATTGACGGTAGAAAAACAATCAGATTCGCTGATAAACGATCAGGACTTGAGCTGTAATTGAATGCTCTTATGGTAGATACGTGTTAATAAGAGACAGCCAACATCTATACAAAGTCACTCCAAGTACCGGACAGTGAGGACGATTCTTCCTGAGTGGGGACTGGGGAGAAATTTTTCTTTATTTCTATGAAAACATCCATAAGGGTCTCAGCTAGGTGAAGTGAACGTAATAAAGCATCTTGGCTGAGATCTTGTTTTGTAGCTGGAAAGAAATCCACGCAAACAGTCCTTTTCCTTTACGATTTAAACACAGCTAGATTTAGCATGGACTCCTGAAATTGGGATACGGTGGGGAAAACACAAGCCCCTTCCTCCCCGTTACCTGCCCTCCACCGCCCCCGTGAAGATGGCCAGGCCAGACAGGCGTGGGCTGGTGTGGGGGCGCCTCTCATCTGGAGCCAGCGCGCTGATCAATGTCTCTCCTCTTCCCTCTTCCCCCTCCTTTTCGGTCAGATCATCTTGGCACAACCAGCACAAACAAACTTTGTTAACGGCTTTAAACTTGGAAGGCTCGCTTTTTAAATATTTGCCGCTACATAATTGAAACAGCTGTTTTAATGAGATACCTACTGTCATCATTTTACCCTGGCTGAGCTGGGTGACAACAAAGCAGTAATAACGAATTCAATAATAATTAACTCGGGTCATCTGCTCATCTGTCACGGCCCATCAGCTTTAGGGAGAAAAATCCCAGTGAACTTCTCTCTTTTGTGAGCTTTCCAAAACTCTGTAATAAAACGCTTAGAGAGGACTCTAGGTAGCCCTTCAAAAGTTCTAAGCAAACTGGTAAGTAGGTTAATTAAATTTTATGCATGTTTAAATGCTAATGATTACATTCCTGACATTACAGTGTAATCTGATATGGAATGATGTCATGCAAGCAGTGGTTTTAGTGCCTGAACACATTCCCATCCCCACGCAGAGCAGCAGCTCTGGATCATTTATCGAAGGGCAGGACGTTGACAGCGGCGTCGGAGAGCGGGCTTTCACTCAGGTCCCTGACTCGCCAGATGCATGCTAATCAGGGAAGTTGCAGGAAACAGCCGCTCTTAGCCCAGCAGCAACCAGGAGGGTCATCAAAAGGTCCACTTTTTTTTGCACCCTGCCTCTAAATTCACACTCCTGGCACCAGGGCAAAGCCGCATCCCGCCTGCTTGCCAGGATTCTGGAGAACAAAAGTGAGGTCAAGTGTCCTCCTCCGTCCCAGGCTTTCCCCTGCTGCTATGCGCCACCTCTTCTCTGGCAGCGGGCACAAGACCGGCAATATTTCCAAGCAAGGAGGAGACGCAGATGATCGGGCTTCTGATGACACAGGGGGAAGCACAGACACCGTCCGTGTGGGCTCCGATTTCACTGGGAACTTAGGGCAGGGCTCCTCCAACTGTGCTGGGCACCGAGACCACCTGGGGGTCTGTGGCGATGCCAATCGTGATTCTGCAGATCTGGAGGCTGGCCTGGGTGTCTGCGCTTCTGACAGGCTCCCAGGTGAGGCTGACTGCTGCTGGAAAGAGGACTGCGCTTTCAGGACTCAAGAGTGGAGCTCCGGCCAGCTGCAGACAAAAGGAAGCAGAAAACCCAGCCACCCTGAGACTGAACCACTCTCATCTCAATTCATCTTTTGTTGATTTCATTGTACTTTTAAACAAAAATATTCAGAACGCCTTCTGAATTGACTACCTTAATTGTACACAAAGCATTCTGACAAGCAGCAGTCTCTGACAGGGAGACGGGGTGTTTTCGGTTCCATTATGAAGCTAATATTTTATTTCCTGTTTCTTCCTCTAAACAAAGCTTAGCTGATGGAGCATGTTGGCTATGGAATTATGTAACACAGAGACCACAATATATCAAAACGTTAGACATTCGATTAGAGCGTAACAGGACTGCAGCCTCCACCACTACTTCTGATCGAACACTAGTGACAGTTGTAGTGATGGCTACAGAAATTAGGACATTTTCCCTTCTTGAATTGAGACTCAAAAGGATCCTGTTAAATTAGTTAGTCTGGCGATATCGTGTGGGAGCTGGATTTTGGCCCAGGTTTGAGGGAACTGAGCTATAGCACAGACACCACATCTCCTGTTATAAATAGTGAAATTCCAGTGCTAGCCAAACTAAGTCCTTGCTCATATTTCAACATTAGGCTGGACTGTGAAGGGAAGTTCACAGCTCAAAACCAAATGGCCCACATACTGCTCAGTGCTTGATTCATAATGCAGCTTTTCCCAAATTAAGCATTACTGCAATGTAGTGTTCTTTCCCAAAGAACAGTCAGCTCCAGCCTTCTGTGCGCAGGATTGGAACAAGGATATTTTAGACAAATGGCACCAGCAGGGCAAACGTATGGCAATATCCCCAGTCACTAGTAAATAGCCCCCTCGTCCCACAGCTCTTCTCTCCAGTACACCAGGAAGACCTTTAATACGCCCTGTGTGTTTCAAAGAGCATCAGAGCAAGGACAATGCAGCAAGCCCTCACGCACACCTTGGTCAGCCATTTTACCTTTCAGTGCCTGTCTGCTGATGTTACCAGTGTTTTGAAGAAATTCAGGGGAATAGATGGTTTTGTATTTCAACATTAGCTAAGAAAAAAAAAATAATGCAAAATGGCAAGCACTTTCTTCCTCACTCTGCACATCAACAAAGGAAGGTTAAATTTATTCTCGGGAGATATTTGCAGCTTTAGTCAAGCTAGTATAGTTGGATAGCCTGAAATTTGGGGCAGCAGATTATATAAAACACAGTATCACTGATAAAATGCTGGAGAACAAATGCAACCCCATGGCCAAGAGAAGCCCAGATCAAACACTAAATATAAGAGTTAAGACTACAAAACTCTCAGAAGAAAACATTACAGAAAACCTTCACGACATTGGATTTGGCGATGATTTCTTAAATATGGCACTAACATCAGAGACAAAGAAAGGGAAAATTGGAGTTCATTGAAATTTAAACAATTGTGCACCAAATGACACTACCAAGAGAGGAAATGGGCACAGAAAGGGAGAAAATATTAGCAACTCATATGTCTGATAAAAAATTAACATCCAGAATTTGTAAGGACCTCATAGAACTCAACAGCAAAAAAACAAACAGAAAAGGACTAAGGACAGGAAGGGACTTTCTCCAAGAAGCTGCACAAACGGGTGATAAACATGGAAACATGCCTTCTCTCTCATCATCAGGGATATGCAAATCAAACTACAACGAGATGCCATCTCACGCCCATTAGGATGGGTGCTATAAAACAAAACAAACAGAAAATAACTAGTGTTGGAGAGAATATGGAGAAGTTAGAACACATGCGTGTTGCTAGTGGGAGTGTGTATCCACTGAGGACAACAGTATCATGGCTCCTCAACAAGTGAAGCATAGAGTCACCATATGGCCCAGCAGTTTCGCTTTTGGGTATGTGCTCAAAGGAGTTCAAAGTAGGGACTTGAACAAATTATTGGACACTGACGTTCGTAGCAGAATTGTTCACAATAGCCAAAAGGTGGAAACAACTGGAAAGTCCAGCAACTGACGAATAAACAACAAAAGAATGTGGCATATCCATGCAAGGAAATGCCATTCAGCCTTAAAGAGACAGGAAACTCTGACCCGTGCTTCAGCATGGAGGAGGCTTGAGGGCTTGGTGCTGAGTGGAGTGATCCAGACGTGAGGGGCACATACATGTGGTTCCCCCAATATGATGGCCCAAGTGTAACCGAATTCATAGAGACAGAACGCAGGGTGGTGGGGGCACATACGTGTGGTTCCCCTGACGTGGTGGCCCGAGTGTAACCGAATTCATAGAGACAGAACGCAGGGTGGTGGGGGCACATACGTGTGGTTCCCCTGACGTGGTGGCCCGAGTGTAACCGAATTCATAGAGACAGAACGCAGGGTGGTGGGTGCCAGGGCCTAGAGGAGGGGGAACGAGGAGAGAGTGTTTGATGGGGACAGAGTTTTGGTTTGGGAGGATGGAAGCGTTCTGGAGGTGGATAGCAGTGATGGTTACATAGGAATGTGAATGCAGTGAATGCCAGTGAAATGCATCCTTAAAAATGGTTAAAATGGTAAATTTATGTCATGTGTATTTTACCACTATAAAAAATGTTTGAGGAAGAACAGGAAGAGGTAGAGAAGGAGGAAGACATGGAGGAGCAGGAGGAGGAGAGAAAGATGAGGAGGAGGAGGAGGAAGACGCGGAGGAGGAGGACAGATACCCCACTGCTGAGGACAGAGCTCCTAGGCTCTGTTTTTCTTCTTTCCGGAAACTCACCTCTGTAAGCCCTTCTCTGTGACAGCAAACGGCTAGATCCAGATATCCCAAAAGGGGCAGATCTTAGCAATTTTCTCCCGAAACTCCCAGAATGGTGGGAAGGCAGCGGGTACAGGCCAAGATGCTGAAGACATGCAAGCTAAGACTCTTCCCTGTGAATTAGCTGGCACGACGGCATGCAAATGTTCACTTATCTCATATGCACACGTGTATGTGCATGCATGCATCTCTGTATACGTGTCCCTTCCTTACTCAAGCGATGCTTCCTGGCCTCCTGCAACTGGTCACTTTCACAATCACGGCATCATGGCACAGGCCAGAGCACAGCCGAGCCCTCGGGGGGCATGATGGCCGGGAAGCAGTCACCAAGCCCAGCCCAGCCCAGCTCCAGAGGACCCCAGATCACAGCAAAAAGACCTGTACTGCTGAACCTGTGGGGATGAATTTGTGCACTCATTCACTCATTCAGCAAACATTAACTAAGTGTCTACGACATTCTGACACTCTTCTGGGCTGAGACTGAGAGGAGTTTCCTTGTGGAGCTACCAACAGCAGAGGAAACAGCATTTGAACACGCAGTCACAGCACCGACTTACCTGCTCTGCCTAGAGGGGAGGCCCCATGTGTTGGCCGCTGCCCCCCGTTGGTGTTCCGTCCCAGGCGGGTGAGCATGGCCTGCAGCAGCTGCCACCCCTCAGCTCTGCAGGACGTGGGGGGGTCGGCTCCTGATCTTAACTCAAATGTGTTTGGAGCGAAGGGATGGTGAGAGGAAAGGTGTGGGAAGGAGGGAACAGAACACTTGGCTTTTTAAAAAGTGTTATTTGGTGCTCATTTCCAGAATCAGGTGGGGTCGTGCTCAGGACTCACACTAGCTAAGAGGCCGACGCTGCTCTGTCCAGCTGCGTGCTGGTGCAGTGGCAATTGGGACAGGCACAGAAAATAACTCATGCGATGTCCCTGGTGAAAGCCGCGCTAAAGCCGTAAATTTCTAAAGTCCAAGTAAACTGCGAAGTCTAAATACTTGTTCATATAAATGAGGCCTATGCAGGTAATTCTGATGGGAGAAGCTGGGCTTGAGTGAGGGGTTTTTCCCCACGTGTTAGGCGTGGAAACAATGGAGCAACCCAAAAGGGTGGACCCGGGGGTGTGGGCCTCGCAGCCTGCCCCTGCTCCAGCTCTCAGAGAGAGCCTGCAACTTGTTCATCCTTCAAAGTGGAACACACACACACATACGCGTTTGATACATTGTACATAAATCTTCTTTGTTTTTGCACTAAAGGGAACTGAGTCACTTACCTTCTGTCTTTTGTGCTTATTTTAAAGACTTTTGCGTCTTTTTTAGAGCATGAGAAAATTATTGTTGCAGAAGTGACACATTTAATATAAAGATGTTCCCAAATCTTCATCTGAGTTAATGAAAGTGAAAGGCAACCAGATGATAGAGCCTGTAAGGAAAAGGAGATTTCTTCCTTGACTTTCCAGGCACAAACATAATTTTGAACTTCAAGATAATTATGTTTCTCAATATTACTCTTTCCTTGGAAAACTGCCATGAATCAACGCAGGGCAGCTTCCAATCCTCCCAAGAGTTTATTAGTGAGACTGTCATCTCACAGAAAATAGCAAAACGATATTTTTGTTGTAAATTGACAAATTATAATTCTGTATATTTATGGAGCATAAAGTGATGTTATATGCATACAATATTCTACTGTTAATTGTAGTCACCAGGCTGGGCAAGAGAGCTCAAGAAACTTATTTCTCTAAGTTGCTAAAACATTGTGCCCGTCGGCAAACAACTCTCCCTCCCTCAGGCCACGGTGTCTGGTAACCAGCTTTCTACTTTCTACGTCTAGGTGCCCAATTACTTTAGGTTCCACATCTGAGTGAAAACATGCCATGTTTGTCTTTCTGTGCCTAGCTTATTTCACTTGGCGTAATGTCCTCTGGGTTCATTCGCGTTGTTGCAAATCATAAAATTACTTTCTTTTTCAGGCTGAATAGTATTCCATTGTGTATTCATACAGCGCATTTTCGTTACCAATTCGCCCATTGATGGGCACTTCGGCTAATTTCATAGCTTGGCTGTCGTGCATAATTCTTCCATAAACGTGAGCGTGCAGATATCTCTTCTACATACAAATTTCAAGTGCTTTGGATGTACAGCCAGAAGTGGGATGGCCGGATCATGTGGTAGATCTGTTGTTAACCATTTAAGGAGCTTCTACACAGTTTCCCTGCTGACATGCTGATTTATATTCCCACCAACAGTGTACGAGCTTCCCTTTTCTCCTCAGTAACACCTACTGTTCATCTTTCTGTTAATAGCCATTAAAGCTGGTATGAGATGATCTATTCGTGTGGTTTTCACTCACAGTTCCCTAAAGATTAGTGATGTTGCACATTTTTTTCATATATGTTTACCCTGTGTATCTTTTTTTTTTTTTTTACAGGAAATGTCTAGTCAGGTCCTTTGTCCATTTTTAAGTTGTGTTGCATTAATATCTTATCAGATGTATTGCTTGCAAATATTTTCTCTCAATCTGTAGGCTGTGTCTCTCTCTCTCTCTCTCTCTCTTTTTTTTTTTTTTTTTTGAGGTGGAGTCTTGCTCTGTTGTCCAGGCTGGAGTGTGGTGGTGAGATCTCGGCCCACTGCAACCTCCGTCTCCTCACCTTGGGAAACTTAAATTGCCATGGGTGTTTAATGAACTGGGGAGAATTTATTTAACTGAATTAAATATAACAGAGACTTTGATTACGTGCTTTATATTAGTTAAATTGAAAGTACAGGAGTTGCAGTGTAGTTTGGCAAAGAATTGATGATTATATGAATAAGGAATTTATATACGCAAACCACATGGATTTCTCATTGTCATTAATTGAGTGTCTGAGTGTTTTTTAAAAATATTGCCACCGTAGTGTTCTTAGATTAACATGAGATTAGGGTGCATCTGTTAGAAACTGTGCTGTAAAGAATAGGTGGAAGTTTGTTCGTTTTGAGACAGGGCCTCACCCTGTCACCCAGGCTGGAGTGCAGTGGTGCCATCTTGGCTCACTGCAGCCTCTGTCTACAGGGTCAAGCCATTGTCCTGCCTCAGCCTCCCAAAGAGTTGGACTACAGGCATGAGCCATCACTCCAGGCTAATTTTTAAAATGTTTTGTAGAGTTGATACCACACTACGTGGCTCAGGCTGGTCTTAGAGTCCTGGGCTCAAGCGATCCTGCCCTCAGCCTTCCAAAATGTTAGAATTACAGGTGTGAGCCACTGCACCCAGCCGAAGTTTAAATAGCATATGAATTATTTGCATGGAAACATAATCATGAAATGATTAAAATTAGCTCATACTATTAAATAAGTAGAATATTTGCTTTGAAATTACCCTAATGATCTTCACAGAAAATTCATCTTCCTAGATGACCCAAAGACTTCATTTTCTAAGTGATCTGTAACTCCTGGTCAGCCCCTAGGCATTTGGGCTCAGACCCACACACTGAGCTGTGCTCTGATCTTCAGTTTCTGCTGCCTGCTGAAGACTTCAGCCCTTCCTGTGCCTTTGAATCTTCAGAAGAACTTTAGTAAACACAGATGCCCGGGTCTCACCCCCAGAGCTTTTAATTCAATTACTCTGAGTTGAGATCCGAGAACTCCTGCTTTTTAACACTCCCAAGGTGATTCTAATGTGATGTAAGATCATGTAGGTTTTCTCATGAATACTCTGGCCATTCAGCCACAGGTTTTTTTAGATCACCTGCAGTTCACTGGAACACTCCCAGCACTCCTCCCTCATATTACTTTTTTTTAAAATTCTAACTATATTTTCCTAAGAAGTTACATTCACAGAAAAAATATTTTGCAGCAGGTGGCTAAGTAATTATTTCCAACAATCAACAGGGTTTATTTTCAGCAACAGCTAGCACAGGCAGAGCGCTCGTGCGCTCTGTTGCAGGTAGGACTCTTCGAATGAATGCATTTGTCTTGTGGGATTATTATTTTATTGGGATGTCCCAGACAGTTGTGTCAGAAGTGATTCTAGGATGGGCCCATAACGCGGAGCCGGGTCTCCTGTGACGCACGCAGGGTGGCGTCACACTAGGGAGGCTGGATTCACCCACCAGTGTCTCAGATGGGGCAGGAGTGGAACCAAGGTTTACTCACTGTTCTCATCTGTGGGGTTGTAAATTAGAGAGCCAGATGTATAATCTGGGAACTTGTCCAAATTCATTTTTAGAAAAGGTGAGATCTTCAGCACAGGCATCCATACCCCAAGTAACACTTTTTATTTCTGAAACAAGAACTGCCCGTGGTCCAACAGCAAGCCAGAGGAAGCGCGCTCATCTCTCGCTGAACAAAAAGCCTGGTGTCCTCCAGCCGTCTGCACAGGGAGTCATCGGGCGTCCACGTTTGCTCTGCTTGCCTTCTCACATGCTCCCCCACTGTCCTGGCAACACTCACCTTGCCTGCTACTGTGGATTAACTGCTGTGCCCAACAATTCATCTGTGGAAGCTCTGACTTCCAGTGTCACTGAATTTCGAGAGGTCTTTAAAGAGGTGAAGGTAAATTGAGGTCAGTATGGCGGGTCCTGACCCAATGTGGCAGGTGTCCCGTAAGAACAGGAGATGAGGACACAGGCACACACAAAGGGGAGGCACCCATCCACTTTCTCCCCTCCAAATTAGGAAAGTTGGAGAGGAGATCAGTGAGTCTTAGCGTGAAACCATGCCCCTAACATCGGATGGCCTCTCCCTGCTTATTCAGAAAAAAATAGGTTAGTATTTTAATTGATTCTTTGTTATATTCTTCTATTACCAATACTTTCTGCTTTGCCCCAGTTGCTAAATCCACTTTAGTCCAAACAACTTGATTTCTACTTTACTGAAAATGTCAAATCTATCCCAGTTGAGATATCTAAAACCTTCTCTTACTATATTTATCTTTCTTTGTTATTCTTTCTTGATGAGGAAACATTTCTCCTCTTTTTCAAAATTAGGCCCTCAACTCATTGCCTAGATTTCAACTTCCTGGCCCTTTTTAAGACCTTAATTCACGACATTTTACTTTTCCTCTCTGTAGGGTTGTCAGTTTTCCTCATGAACACTTACGTCTCTAATTCTTTATGAAAGAAGATACGGAACTTCCAGTTTTAGCTCTAATATTTAAAATGAGAGAAGTCTTCACTGCTGTAACGAGAAAGTGCTGGGAAAAAATCGAACAGAAAATCAACAACTTTTGTAAACACATCAGAGAACTGAGGATACAGGGAAGCTGCCAGCCTGGAGCGTTGATGGGTAATCCACAGAGTCACAGCTAAGACCTGCTTACCTGGAGAAGAAACAGCTGCTGCCACAAATTGGCGGGGGATTTAGATGGAAATTTTGATGTGTGGCTGGAGCTGGGTGTGGACTGGCATGAGAGTAACAGATTCTGAGGGACCAGCCTCTGTGGGGGAAGGCACAATTCTGTGATTTTTACCTCCTGAAACTCCAACTATGGAAGATGCTCTAGTGTCTCTGGCAAGAGAAGGGGACGAGCAGCCCTGGTGGAATATGCCCAGAGACTTGAACCACCTGGAGAAAGGAAAAATCCATCTCAGCCCCTCCATCCTGTGTGTCTCACCTTAGTGGGTGTGGGTGGGATGGAGCGGGAGCTTGTGAAGATCGTGAGGCTGTGGAGTCCTCCTTCGCACCTGGCCTGCACATCACAGGGCTCCAGTGTGATAGCCACAGATGCCCTCTGGAAGAGCAGCAAAATGCAGAATTTCCCTCAGTAGGAGCATTTAGGGAAGCGCACAGTCAAGATTTAAGAAGGTAATAAATGACGGTACAATGAAATCTTTATTGATTTTACTGTTAACTGTTCTAAAAGATGACTGATAAAGTAATAATGTTACCCATGTTTAAGTAACTATAACAAATAAATAAGTAAAATACATGACTGTAGCATCATAGGGGATGGAAGAGAGGACTTGGGAATTCTCTTGTAAGGTACATACACTATGCAGGCACTGGCATTGTGTTAGTGGAGGGTAGGCTTAGATAGGTATAAAAATGTATACTGCAAACTCTAGGTTAAGTACTTTGCAAAAAAATAAATGTAATTGATATGCTAAGAGAGAAAATTAAAAAATATATAAAATGCTCAGTTAGTTGAGAAAGCAGAAAATGAGGGGAAAAAGACACAAAGAGAAAAAGGTACAGATATGGTAGATATTAATCTGATTGTATTTAATATGAGTTTATAATAAAAAACAAGGTGGACAACAGCAATTGTTGTGACTATGCAGAGCAAGAAGAGCTTTTGCTCATTGCTGGTGAGAAGACCAAGTGCTTCAACCACATTGAGGGACAGGCTGACAGATTTTAGAAAGCTGTCATCTTCCCTATGACCCAACATTATGCTCATTGGTGTTTATTCAATTATTTTGAAGTTTTTGAAGTTTTTATATCCTGAAATAAAATCTTGCATGTAAATTATAGCAGTGTCATCCATCACTATAAAAATCTGAGATCAAGGTGTCCTTCAATAGGTGAGTGGATGAAAAGTGACATATTCACACAACAGAAAAGAATTCTACAATAAAGAAAAATGAGCTATCAAGCAAAAAGACAAACAGGTATCACAAATGCATACTGTGCATATCGGTAAGTGAAGGAAGCCAATCTGAAACAATGATATGACATTCTGGAATAGGCACAACTATTGAAATAATAGAAGGGTTGGTCGGTGCTGGCAAGAAAAGGTAGAGTGGGAGGGCTAATGAGGGGAAGCCCTGGGCACACGTTAGGGCCCTGAAACGATTCAGCAAGAGACCGTGATGCGGAGTACATGACACTCGGATTTGTAGGACGTATTAAACTTCACAATACAAGGAGTGAACGTTCAGGTGTGCAAATAAATGTGAATCGTTTTGGATCCCATGATAGAATTAAGAATATGACAAGAATAATGTAACTGTATTACAGATAAGGGAACCCACCTAATTGAAAGTGGTAGGAGAAGGTGTTGGTGTAAGTAACTTGGGACATGAGTGGAATTGTGAACTGATAATGCTGCTTCCTATGGAGCTGTGGGTTGACACTTCTGATACTGCTATAGGTGTACACTGGGATTGCTGGAACTGATCAGTGAAGTAATGAATGGGGAACAGCAAAGCAAGGTTTCTTAGTGTTGAGGTAGGAAGTTACAGACAAGCAGAGTCTAGAAAGCTGTACATGCTATGAATGGAGAGGGACACGTCAGCATGAATTCTGATTCAGGCGAGTATTGATACAGACGGGCACATCCAGAAGCGTCTGTGAATACATGCATGTACAGAGGTTAGTATACACCCAGCCCTTCCCTCCCTGTGCCTGCTGAGATGGCCTAGAAGCAATTATAATGCAGTAACAAGGAGCCCCCAAGCAACCCGGAGCCACATTTCAGTTTCCTGCACCATTCTCACGTAAAACAAAGCAGCCCTCCTTGGGTAAATGGCGAGCCCTGGGGCAGGAAATGTACAAGATAGCCTGGAGCATCTTGTAGAGCCAGAAACAAAAAAAAGAAGTCTACAAAAATAATGAATGAGACACAAAAGGCAACTGAAATTGCCCCTAACGGCCAAAACTGGAATAATCTGAGCAACAATGAATAAAGTTACATTGGATTATAACCAAGAGTATAAATTAATATCCATGAGTCCATTCTGATCTAAACAAATAATTAAATAAATAGGCATATAAATGGAGAGGAAAGACCACTTTGCCATGCAGAGGAGTCCTTAGGTAGATACTTCTTCCTCAAGGAGCTGGAGCCTGACTCTTCCCTTGTTCCGTATTAACGGGGTGGTGACTTGCCCTAAGAGTCAACTTTTGGAAAGGGAAGAAGAAGAGGAACACTCTGTGGAGAAGCCAGACAGACACCCCCTCGGCCAGGCGGTCAAGGTCGAGGTCAACAGCGACAAGCCACGTGGATCGTGTACCTCCACACAACATGGCGCGCGTGGTGTTTCACCTCCACCTCCGTGGTCCTCACCCCCAAACCTATGACCCCAACCTCCTCGTGAGAAAAAGTCAGACAAGTTATTATCAGGGCTTATTCCACAAGAGACCTGACCTGTAATCCACACAATTAAAGAGCTACGTCTGAAAAGCTGTCACATTCAAGACAAGCATAAGGAGACGTGACGACGAACAGTAACGAGATCCCAGGGCAGAAAGAACAGCAGATCCTGAACAGTGTGGGCTTCAGCTAACAACAAAGCATCAGTATTCCTTAATTAACGTCAACAGGTTCACCACACTAATATAAGGTGTTAATAACAGAGGAAACTGGATGTGGGGGTATGTGGCAAATCTCTGTACTATCTTCACAATTTTTCTGTCAGTCTAAAACTACAGCAAAGTAAGAATGTTTTTAAAATATATGCTGCTGTAATAGATTGCAACAATCTCAGAACTGTGTAAGGAAAAAGTGAAAACTGTCTGAATTCTCATCCTTGTTATCATCAGCAGGTTACTGAACAGACTTTCACCCACTATCTCATGACACCCACACCCACACACCACGTACAAACCTGAGGATAGCTGTGGTGGCCTTGGTTTTGGTTCTATAAAGTAACCCCCACTTCACTGTGCTCCCAAGTCAACCTCTTTTCACTTCTGGACTTAAATTGTGGTGCATGATTAGTAACTTGCTTTTGTATATATTTACATTAAAATGTGCACACACAAACAAAAATCATTGTCACTGATTCTTTTTTTTAATATATATTTTATTTCACTTCAGGTTCTGGGGTACATGTGCAGATCATGCAGGATTGTTGCATAGGTACATACAAGGCAATGTGGTTTGCTGCCTCCATCCCTCCGTCACCTATATCTGGCATTTCTCCCCATGTTATCCCTCCCCAACCTCCCTACCCCCCAGTATCCCTCCTGTCTTCCCCCTAAACAAACAGCAGTGTGTGATGCTCCCCTCCCTGTGTCCATGCATTCCCATCGTTCAACATCTTTCTGTGAGTGAGAACATGTGGTGTTTGATTTTCTGTTCTTGTGTCCGTTTGCTGAGAATGATGGTTTCCAGATTCATCCATGTCCCTACAAAGGACATGAACTCATCTTTTTGTATGGCTGCATAGTATTCCATGGTGTATATGTGCCACATTTTCCTTGTCCAGTCTATCATCAATGAGCATTTGGGTTCCATGAGCATGGAATTTCTATTTCTAGGTCCTTGAGGAATCACCACACTGTCTTCCACAATGGTTGAACTAATTGACACTCCCACCAACAGTAAAAGTGTTCCTATTTCTCCACATCCTCTCCAGCATCTGTTGTCTCCAGATTTTTTAATGATTGCCATTCTAACTGGCATGAGATGGTAACTCTGTGTAGTTTTGATTTGCATTTCTCTAATGACCAGGGATGATGAGCATTTTTTCATATGTTTGTTGGCCTCATATATGTCTTCTTTTGAAAAGTGTCTGTTCATATCCATCATCCACTTTTGAATGGGATTGTTCGTTTTTTTCTTGTAAATCTGTTTTAGTTCTTTGTAGATTCTGGGTATTAGCCCTTTGTCAGATGGGTAGATTGCAAAATTTTTTCCCATTCTGTTGGTTGCCAGTTCACACTAATGACTATTTCTTTTGCTGTGCAGAAGCTGTGGAGTTTAATTAGGTCCTATTTGTCTATTTTGGCTTTCGTTGCCAATGCTTTTGGTGTTTTAGTCATGAAGTCCTTGCCTATGCCTATGTCCTGAACGGTTTTGCCTAGGTTTTCTTCCAGTGTTTTTGTGGTGTTAGGTCTTATGTTTAAGTCTTTAATCCACCTGGAGTTAATTTTAGTGTAAGGTGTCAGGAAGGGGTCCAGTTTCTGCTTTCTGCACATGGCTAGCCAGTTTTCCCAACACCATTTATTAAACAGGGACTCCTTTCCCCATTGCTTGTTTTTGTCAGGTTTGTCAAAGGTCAGATGGTTGTAGATGTATGGTGTTGCCTCCGAGGCCTCTGTTCTGTTCCATTGGTCTATGTCTCTGTTTTGGTACCAGTACCATGCTGTTTTGTTTACCTTAGCCTTGTAGTAAAGTTTGAAGTCAGGTAGCATGATGCCTCCAGCTTTGTTCTTTTTGCTTAGGATTGTCTTGACTATGCAGGCTCTCTTTTGGTTTCATATGAAGTTTAAGGTGTTTTTTTCCAGTTCTATGAAGAAGGTCCATGGTAGCTTGATGGGGATAGCATTGAATCTACAAATTACTTTGGGTGGTATGCCCATTTTCACAATATTGATTCTTCCTAACCATGAGCATGGAATGTTTCTCCATCTGTTTGTGTCCTCTCTTATTTCCTTGAGCAGTGGTTTGTAGTTCTCCTTGAAGAGGCCCTTCACATCCTTTGTTAGTTGTATTCCTAGGTATTTTATTCTTTTTGTAGCAATTGTAAATGGGAGTTCGCTCTTGATTTGGCTCTCCTTTAGTCTGTTATTGATGTATGATTTTTTTGTAATAAATTAGATCCATATTATACATGTGTTTGCATATTTATTTTTTAACTTGTCCAAATTTTTCCAAAGCAACTGGTAGATTGCTGCATTATTTCTTTTAATGTCTGCATGAAATCCCAAAGGGTAACTTTTCTAAGTTTATCTTTTTCTCCAATAAGAAATGTTCACTTTGTTTCAGGTTTTTGTTTCATTGCTGTTGTTATTATTATTATTGGAGACAGAGTTTCACTCTTGTTGCCCAGGCTGGAGTGCAATGGCGCAATCTTGGCTCACCACTACCTCTGCCACCTGGGTTCAAGTGATTCTCCTGCCTCAGCCTCAAGTGTAGCTGAGATTACAGGCATGCACCACGACACCCCGCTAATTTTTTTTGTATTTTCAGTAAAGACAGGGTTTCTCCATGTTGATCAGGCTGGTCTCGAACTCCCAATCTTAGGTGATCCACCTGCCTTGGCCTCCCAGAGTGTTGGGATTACAGGCATGAGCCATTGCGCCCAGCCTCATTGTTTACTAGTTCATTTGCTTTTGACCTGCCTATACGGTATTACTGCAGTAAATATTTAGATTTATAAATTATCAGCTTTTAAAAAAATATATGGCATGATGGAAATGTTCAATTAATTTTTTTCCTCATCCATACACATTTTTGCTAATATTCAGATAGACTACTTTTCCTTTTGACTTCAAATAATGTCTCTCTTATGGCATATTGAATTTTCATAAATAGTAGTTTTATGTCTTTATCTATTTTCTTACATTGACCTGTGTCTGGTTAAACTCTTCATTAATGTGCCTTTATGAGAGTTTGACATTGGATCAAATAGGTTGTTTCTTTTTCATAAATACACTTGATAGCCTAAGACATATATATATTCCTCCATGTGAAGGCTAAGATAATTTTGTCCAGCTAAATTAAAACTTGAGAATCTAGCTAAAATTGCTGTAACTTTACTTATTAATTTTTGCACTTTAACAAATCAGAAAGTGACAATTTTTAAAAAATGAAATCCATGTATTTCAATGTATTTTTTTTTTTTTTTTGCATATACTGTGTATCTTTTAGTTTCTTCATTGAGGCTTAACTTTATAAACATTTGATACTGTTATCATTACTTTTATTTCTAAACATTTTTTGTTTTTCATGTCAATTATAAATGTTATTTTAAAATACGTATATATTTTCCATAATTGCTTTTATAGTAATCATACATTATTTAATAAATATTTTTGATCACTTTAATAATATTAGGTTGTCTTGGATTTTCTGTTGGTACAATTATACTTTTAGGTAAATATTTTTGTTTTTTATTATATTGAATTAACCAGAACCTCTGAGGCATCCCTCTTCTGCAGTTGATTTTAATGTAAATGACTTCAGCAAGTCAATATTTAGAACAGTGTTTTTCTTCAATTTATATAATTTTTTTATTTCTATGTTTTCTAAAGTTTTTGCTCCCAATAGCACTGATTTTTAATTTTATCAAATGTTTAATATTATCAAATGTTTGCATCATTTTTGAAAATTCATATAAGTATTTTAATCTTTCATTTTTAAGTTAATGAGTTATTTTGTTATATTTCATAATTTTTAACCATTTCTACATATCTGGAATAAATCTAACTTGGTTGTAATAAATTATTCTTTAAATTTTTAGATTTTATTTACTAATATTTTATTTATATTTTTGGAACTATGTTAATATTTAAGAATTTTCTGTAATTTTCATTTGTCCATGTTTACCAGGTTTTGATAATAATTTGTTCTGGCTTCATAAAATGACTTGGAAAACATTTCAGTTATTTGAATTTCCTTGAATAATTAATATAACGTTCAATTTATCTGATATTTTCTAGAAATGTGAAACAATCTGACACATTTACCTTTTTTAAAGGCCAACCACACTTTTACAGTCTATTTTTATAATTAGTCTATTGAAATTTTCTAGTTCATCTGCACTGTGTTTATAATGCACATTTTGCCAGATTATTTTGCATTTTTCTGTGTGTGTGTGTGTGTGTGTATACGCGTGTGTGTGTGTATGTTTGGTTATTCCTAGAGTTACACCTAACATTTACTTCTAATTATTTCTACACATTTGTATATTTGATCATGTCTCTGTACTTTTAAGGGTGCCAATTTGCGTTTTAATTGCTTTGATGTACATTTTAATTATGTTGATGGCCTTATTAAAAGAACACCTTTGATAAAATGTTTCTTTTATCTATTTTACTTTCCTGTATATTTTACTAATTTTATATTTTATTTTTATTGATTTCAGTTTTTAAAATTTTTATTAATATCACTTCCTAGTTTACGCTTATTCCCATGAGGAATAAACAGAATATTTAGTTTTGTTTCTTTGTAATCAACAGCAAAACTTTGCAGGTTTTGGTATTAAATGTCCTTCTATTTATTGCTTGAAAGATAATTTGTAATTTCAGTTTTAAAACACTTTACTATTCAAATGTTAGGGCAAAATTTCTTCATATCAAGTTTTAGAAATATCTTTATATCAATTTAAAAGAATTATTAATTCAGATGGGCTATAAATTCTCCAGCATTAAAAACTGCTATGGTTTTAAGTAAAGCTATCTGTTTACAAAGACAATATGATTTTTTGTGTGGAAAACCCTAAAGATTCTACACATCAGAAATTTGCTGGAACTAATGGACCAAATTAGCAAAGTTACACAGTAAAAATCAACACAGAAAATTTTGTTCCATTTCTATATGCTAACAATGTATGATCCTAAATGGAGAGTAAAACAAAAATTATTTTATGATAGCATCTAAAATAATAAAAAAGAATAAACTTAATCAACGAGGTAAAAGACTTGTATGCTGAAAACTAAAAAGTGTTACTGAAATAAATAATATATAAATAAATGGCAAGATTTACTGTGTTCATGGATTGAGTGATTTAATATTGCTGTCAGTACCACCCAAAACAATCTGCAGATTTCATGCAATCCCTCTCAAAGTCCCAGTAGCAGTGTTAGAAGAAACAGAAAAATCCATCCTAAAATTCATATGGAATCTCCAGGGACCTAAAATAGCCCAAACAATCTTGGAAAGAAGAACAAAGTTGGAAGACCCACATTTCTTGATTTCAGAACTTATTACAAAGCTATAGTAATCGAATGTGTATAATGCACATTTTAAATATGATTCGAGAACACCTATGTGGTACTGGCATAAAGACAGATGTATACAGGATTGGAATAAAATAGAAACAAATCCCAGTACATATGGTCAAATAATTTTCAACAAGGATCCCAAGGCTGTTAAATGGGAAAGGGGCCATCTTTTTAACAAATGAGCTCAGGAAAACTGGTTATGTACAACCCAAAGAATGAATTTGGATCCTTACTATATATAATATGCATGTATTAACTCACAGTGGATCAAACATCCACATGTAGGACCTAAAACTAGAAAACTCCTAGGAGAAAACATAAGGAAAAAGCATTATGACATTGATTTTCCCTATAATTTTTTGGATATGTCAACAAAACCACAGGTAATATAAGTAAAAATAGATAAATTAGACTACATAAAAATAGAAAAATAAAATCCTTTTGTGCACCAAAGAATGCTACTAAGAGAAGGAAAAGACAACCCACACAATGGGAGAAATTGTTGCAAATCATCTATCCGGTAAAGAATAAATGTCCTAAATATATAAAGAACTTTCTAAGTCAACAACAACAACAAATAAACAACCAGATTTAAAACTGAGCAAAACTTTAAATAGACACTTCTTCAAAGAAGACATACAAATGGTCAAGTATATACTCAAAACCAGAAATCATTAGGGAAATGTAAATCAAAACACAATGAGATATCATCTCATATCCCCAAGATGAAAGCTACTAAATGAAAATCACCAAAAATGTCAAGCATTTGAGAGGATGTGGAGAAACGAGAACCCATGAGCACTGTTTGTGGAAAAGTAAGAAGGTGCAGCTGCTGTAAAACACGGTACAGAGGTTCCTCAGAAAGCTAAACAGAATTACCCTGTGATCCAGCAATACCACCTCTAGGCATGTATTCAGAACTGGTCCGTGATCACACCACTGCACTCCAGCCTGGGCCACAGAGTGAGACCCTGTCTCAAAACAAGTAAAGTAAGTAAGTAAAGGGGGAAATGCATAGTGGCTCACGCCTAAAATCCCAGAACTCCGAGAGAACAAGGCAGGAAGATTACCTGAGGCAGGAATTGAGAATAGCCTGGGTGACATAGCAAAACTCCATCTCTATAAATAATAATAATAATGATGACAATAAATTAGCCAGGTGTGATGGCATGCATCTGAAATTCTAGCTGCTGGGGAGGCTGAGGCAGGAGGATGTCTTGAGCCTAGGAGCTCAAGGCTACAGTGAGCTATGATTGCACTGCTGCACTCCAACCTGGGCCAGAGAGTAAGGCTTCATATAAAAATATGTGTGTGTGTGTGTGTGTGTGTGTGTGTGTATTTATATGGAGTCTTACACATGCATACATACACACACATACATAGGCATATATGTGCAACCTATACATATATAACATATTATACAGGGTTTTTACGTATATATTGTGCATCTCCAGTGGGGCTGGGGTCTGTCATGCAGAGAGGTTCCCCTTGCGTCTCCAGTGGGGCTGTGGTCTGTCCTGCAGAGAGGCTCCCCTTACGTCTCCAGTGGGGCTGGGGTGTCCGTCCTGCAGAGAGGCTCCCCTTGCATCTCCAGTGGGGCTGGGGTGTCTGTCCTGCAGAGGCTCCCCTTGCATCTCCAGTGGGGCTGGAGTGTCCGTCCTGCAGAGAGGCTCCCCTTGCATCTCCAGTGGGGCTGGGGTGTCCGTCCTGCAGAGAGACTCCCCTTGTATCTCCAGTGGGGCTGGGGTGTCTGTCCTGCAGAGAGACTCCCCTTGCATCTCCAGTGGGGCTGGGGTGTCTGTCCTGCAGAGAGACTCCCCTTGCATCTCCAGTGGGGCTGGGGTGTCTGTCCTGCAGAGAGCCGCTCCTGGACTTTGTATTTGTGGCACAGACTCTTCCAGGGGCTTTCTAGGAACCCTGTACCATACACACAAGCAGGCCAACTGGTGTTCTGGTCTCTAGATATCAAGAAAATATTATTAACAAAAATACTTGTGAAAGTTGGATAAAAGAGTTTTAAAAATTGCAGTGCAACCTGGAACTAGTAAAGAAGAGACATTTTCAGGAGGAAGAGCTCAAAGGAAGTTCAAATGCAAAGACTGCTGAGGTCTGATGTCAGTGGCCGCCTTGGGGCTTCCTGAGTAGCCAGCCCCCAAGGCATGTCCAGTTTGGGACTGGCGCACTTCAGGATCACTGAAGTGAAAGGAGGAACAATTTTTAAACGTCTCTTAGCCAGAATTGCCAGATTTGGTAATAAACTATAGGAATTTCAGATAAACAGTGGATTAATGTTTAGAGCAAACATGTCCTATGCAATACACATGTATTAAAAATTTTCTCGCTGTTTATCTGAAATTCAAGTTTTAAATGGACACACTCTGCTGCTGTATCTAGCAGCCTGATACCCGACCGGCATCCCATGATAAAGAAAATTGGTCTGTCTTAGCTTTATGAGCCAAAAATAGCTCCTGAAAATTCGCCACTTCAAACCGCCCTTCAAGCAGGAGTGGTCCAAGATACCCTACACCAAAACTTTTCTTAAAAGTAGTCCTGCCTTGCGACTTGAAGAATAAAACACCACTCTTTGCCAAAGAAAAACATCTTAATGTTAGGTCCCAATGAATTGCTGCAGAAAACATCCAAGCGATAGGAGATCACCATTTTTGTAAATTACAAAATTGAGCAAGAATCATCAGCAACAACAGCTGAGTCAGATTACAATTTCTGCAAAGACAATAACAATAGAGAAAAGATCATTATGCAACAAATGCTGGGGAAACTGGACATCTCCATGCAAACAAATGAAAAAATCTAGATAAAGACCTTAACCCCTTCAAAAAAATTCACCCAAAGGGTGTCATAGATCTAAACGGAGACGGAGCACAGAAGTCCTGCTCCTGGTGAAAGTCTGCAGGCAGGAAACAGCAGATGGGAGAGTGAGCAACCTCACCCACCCCCACCCCTGGTAACCAGGTGGGCCACACCTGCTAACATTTCCAGCACAGTGCTCCAGCCTCCATCTGAACTCAGAGGTGAGCACATTCCCTGTTCCCCTGGAAAACACCTGCTCGGCAGGGTAGGCCCCCACCTATGAAGCCACGTGGCCCCCACCTATGAAGCCATGTGGCCCCCACCCACAGAAGCTTCCAGCAGAGAGGACCTGCTTCTGGCTGATTGCTGCAGGTGGGCGTAGCCCCTTGTTCCCTGGAAAGCAGCTGGTCAGGAGTTTGGGCAACCCCACCCATCCCCACTGCTCCTCCCACCTCCACTGCTCCCAGCCCAGTGGGACTTGCTTCTTGGGTGATGCCCAAGCAGGAGTGAGCCCTCAGCCTAGGAACACTGAGAGGGGTGACACATCCGGGTTCACAGGCCAGTGGAGGAGACAGATGTGCCTCCCTCTGCAGGGCCAGCCTGGAAAAAGTGTATCCAGTCTGACAACTGGGGCCTCTCCTGAGGGAGCCTCAGGGACCAGAAACCCTAAGGAAAGAGCGCAGTCACAGAGCTAATGATGAGAGGTGGCTCCGAGGACCTAGGAGCGCCTGCTAAGAGAGGGGTCATCTCTCTCCCCCACCTCAGTGTGCTGTCTCCAACTGCCAAAACAAGAGGGCCACGCAGCAGACTCAGAGCCCGTGTTAAGCAGCATCCACAGGTTCACTGCCCACAGTGCAGTGTGGAATAATCCAGTACACAGCACCTGTGAAAACAAAAATGAAGGCAAAGATCCAGGCACAATAAAGATTCTGAACACAGTCCTGACCCTCAGAGACACCCAGAGAGAAAGCCGACTGACCACAGGCCGCTTCCTTCACAGTTGAAGGAATGCCAGTCCTCACGCGTGAGAAGGAATCCATGCACGAACTCTGGCAAGTCACAAGCCAGTGTGCCCTTCCCTCGAATGAACACACGACCCTCCCCCCGCCCCACCCAAGAAATGCTTCTTAGCCAGGCTAAGATGACTGAAATGAAGGATGTAGAATTCAGAATCTGGATGACAAGGAGAAGTTGAAACCCAATCCAAGGAATCAAGAAAAACATTCCAGTAGCTGAAAGAAAAATTAGTCATTTTAAGACAGAACCAGACTGAACTTCTGGAAATGAAAAATTTACTCTAAGAATTTTACTTGAAAAATTTACTTCAAGAAATTTACTATCAGAAGCATTAACAGCAGAATAGATCAAGCTGAAGAAAGAAT
>NW_016107639.1:704996-711269 GCF_001604975.1 Cebus imitator | reverse complement strand
TAAGAGACACATCTCACATGTGATGACACACACAGACTCAAAGGAAAGGGATGGAGAAAGATCTACCGAGCAAGCAGAAAATAAAATAGAACAGAATATTTTTGTATCAGATAAAATAGATTTTAGGTCAACAATAATCAGTAAGAACAAAGAAAGGCACTACATAATTATAGAGGGTTCAATTCAACAAGAAGACTTAACTATCCTAAACATGTCTGCACCCAACATAGGAATGCCCAGATTCATAAAACAAATTCTTCTTGACTAATGAAAAGACAGCCACACAATAATAGGGAGAGACTGTAACTCCCCACTGACAGTGTCACATAGATTATTATTATTATTTTTGAGATGAAGTCTCACTCTGTCATCTAGGCTGGAGTGCAGTGGCCTGATCTGGGCTCACTGCCACCTCCACCTCCCGGGCTCAAGCAATTCTCTTACCTCAGCTTCCCAAGTAGCTGGGACTACAGGAGTGTGCTACCACACTTGGCTAATTTTTGTGTATTTAGTAGAGAGGGGTCTTGCCATATTGGCCAAGCTGGTCTTGAACTCCTCACCTCAAATAATCCATCTGCCTCATATTACACAGATTATTGAGGCATAAAACTAACAAAGAAATTCTGAACTTAAACTCAGGACTTGAATGAGTGGACCTACTTGAGATCTATAGAGTACTCCACTCAACAACCACAGAATATACATTCTTCTCATCTGCACACAGAACATATTCTAAGGTCAACCACATGCTCACCCATAAAGCAAGTAACAATACATTAAAAAAAAACTCACATCATACCAAGCATGGTCTTGGAAAGCAGTGCAATATAAACAGATATCAATACCAAGAAGGTCTCTCAAAACTACACAGAAGCCTGAAAATTGAACAACTTGCTTCTGTATAACTCTTGAGCAAACAACAAAATTAAAAAATAAAATAAATTCTTGAAGTTAATGAAAACAGAGATATGACTTACCTTTGTTTTGGGGATGTAGCTAAAGCAGCCCTAACAGGAAAACTTGTAACTCTAAATGTCTTCAAGACCGTAGAAAGATCTCAAATTAGCAATCTCACATGACAACCAGAGAAACTAAGAAAAAAGGAACAATCCAACCCCAATGCTAGTAGAAGAAAGGAAATAACTAAAATCAGAGAAGAACTGAACGACATTGAGACCCAGAAGTCCATACAAAAAATCAATGAAGCTAAGAATTTATTATTTGAAAGAATGACTAATAGGCCATTAGGTAGATTAACAAAGGAAAAAAAGAAGATAGAAGAAGCACAATCAGAAATAATAAAGGTGACATTATAACCTACCCCAAATAAATATAAAAGATAACCAGACTATTAAAAAGATCTCTATGCACACAACCTAGAAAATCTAGAGGAAATGAATAAATTCCCAGAAACAAACAACCTCTTCAAGGATTGTTAATGAAAACGTGAACAAAATACCAGCAAGTTAGGAAATTAAATCAGTACTAGAAACCTACCAACCAGAAAGAGCCCTGGACCAGAGGAATTCACAGCCAAATTCTACCAGACACACAAAGATTTGATACCTATCCTACTGAAACTTTTCCAAAAAATTAAGGATGATAAATTTCTCCTTCATTCTATGAAGCCAGCATCATCCTGATACCAAAATCTGGCAGAAATACTATGAAAAAAAGAAAACTTGGGGCAAAAAACTGTGATGAAGATAGCTACAAAACTTCTCAACAAAATCCTAGCAAACTTATTGGGCAGCACATCAAAAACGTAATTCACCGTGATCAATCAGGCATTATTTCTGGAACGAAAGGTTGCACATCCATAAATGTGATTCATGACATAAACAGAATCAAAAGCAAACAGCAAGTGATCATCCCAATAGACACGAAGAAAGCTTTCAATAACATCTACCATCCCTTCTTGATAAAAACCATGAACAGGTTAGGCATTGAAGGTGTGAGGGTTTAGTTTGAAGTTGGGCAATGTGATTTGTCTCACTTTGTTCTTTTTGCTGCCAGGAAGAAAATGAAAACCTGAACAAAATACCATCAAGTTAGGAAATTCAATACAGTCATCAAACTAAATAGAGCCATTGAAGACAAACCCACACCCAATATCATACTGAAGGCGCCAAAGCTGGAAGCATTTCCCTGGAGAACTGAACAAGACAAATTTAATTCAAGATGCAAAAATTAACTCAAGATGGATTAAAGACTCAAATGTAGTACCTCAAACTATAAAAATTCTAGAAGATAATCTAGGAAATTCCTTCTCAATATAGGCTTTGGCAAAGAATTTTTGTCTGAGTCCTCAAAAACACTTACAACAAAAACAAAACTTGACAAGTGAGATCTAACTAAATGAAAGAGTTTCTGCACAGCAAAATAAACTTATCAACAGAATAAATACATAATCTGCAGAATGGGAGAAATTTTTGCAAAGTACAAATCTGACAAAAGTCCAATATCCAGCATCTGTAAGAAACTTAAACAAATTTACAAGAAAAAACAGTACCCATTAAAAAGTGGGCAAAGGACGTGAACAGTTTTCAAGAGAAGACATACATGAGGCTAAGAAACATGAAAAAATGCTCAACATCACTGATCATCAGAGAAATGCAAATCAAAACCACAGTGAGATGCCATCTCATACCAATCAGAATGGTGATTATTGAAAAGTAAAAAAAAAAAATTGTTGGCAAGGCTGCAGAAAAAAATGGACTGCTTACACACTGTTGGTGGGAATGCAAACTAGTGCAGTCACTGTGGAAAGTAGTTTGGAGATTTTTCAAATAATTTACAATCGAACTACCATTTGACCCAGATATGCCACTACTGGGTATATGCCCAGAGGAAAATAAATCATTCTATCATTAAGACACATGAACCAGTGTGTTCATTGCAGTGCTATTCACAAGAGTGAGGCCATGGAATCCATCTAAGTGCCCATCAACAGTGGATTGGGTAAAGAAACAGGGACAACTATACACCACGGAATATTATGCAGCCATAAAAACAAGCAAAATTATGTCCTTTGCAACAACATGGGTAGAGCTGGAGGCCATTATCCTAAATCACATGACACAAAACAGAAGACCAAATGCCACATCTTTTCATTATAAATGGGATCTAAAAAGTGGATACGCATGAATGTAAAGGTGGCTACAATAGAGACTGGAAACCACTAGATGGGAGACGGGGGGTGGGAGACATGGCCAGAGGAAACACCTGTTGTGTGTGGGGGGGTGGGAGGCATGGCCCGAGGAACCACCTGTTGTGGGGGGGGGAGCTGGGAGGCATGGCCAGAGGAACCACCCGTTGTGGGGTGGGTAGCTGGGAGGCATGGCCCGAGGAACCACCTGTTGGGAACTATGCTTGCTGCTTGAATAACTGGATCATTGGAACCCCAAGCTTCAGCATCAGTTTACCCATACAACAAACCTGTATGCGTACTTTTTGATCTGTAATAAAAGTTGAATTTTTTTTAAGTCAAACAATAATAGATGCTGGTGAGGCTGCAGAGAAAAGGGAATGTGTATGTACTGTTTGTGGAAATGTAAATAATTTACATTCAGCCACTGTGAGAAACAGTTTGAAGATTTCTCAAAGAACTTAGAACAGAGCTACCACTTGATCCAGCAATCCCATTACTGGGTACATACCTAATGGAAAAGAAGTCATTCTTCCAAAAAGACACATGCAAATGTAAGCTCATTCATTGCTACTCACAATAGCAGGGACACAGAATCAACACAGATGCCCATTGATAGAGGATTGGATAAAGAAAATGTGGTACATATGCCCCATGAAACACTATTCTATGCAGCCATAATCTAGAACAAAATCACCTTCATAGCAGCAGCATGGGTGCAACTGCAGGACATTTTCCTAAAGGAGGTAAGACAGGAACCAGATACCAAATGCTGCTTGTTGTCACATCACAGGAACTAAGCACTGGGTCTACACAGATACGAAAACGGAAACAATAGTTGCTGGGGACCACTAGAGGCGGGAGAGAGGCAGGGCAGTGAGGGCTGAAATTCTGCTTTTTGGGTGCTGTGCTCACTACCTGTCTTACAGGATCATTTGTACTCTAAACTACAGCATCACATAATAAACCCACGTGACAAACCTGCACATATAGCCCTGGAATCTAAAATAAAAGTTGAAATTATAAAGCAAAAAAGGAAATATGTATTTATTGATGGAATAAAAATAAAATGCAAATATGTATATTTGCACATATATATTTGCATATATATATATATACACACACACACTCTATATTTATATACACTTAATACTGGAAAAATCCAGATATATAGAGTAAATATTACTCTTCCAGAAAAACTAGAAGATAACACATGAAAGAAACCAGAAGACCTTGGGTTTGGTGATGACTTTTTAGATACAACGCCAACAACGTAATCCACGAAAGGAAACATGGATAAGTTAACTTCATTAAAATTACAAGTTATGTTCTGTGAAAGATGCTGTTAAGAGAAAGAAAAGACTAGCCACATCCTGGAAGATAATCTTCGCAAAGCATAACTGTGATAAAGGAATGCTATTCAAGATAAATAAAGCACCCTTAAAACTCTATACTAAGAAATTGAATGGCTGAATTGCAAAATGGTCAAAAGATCATACACGTATTTCAAATGCATTTATGAAAAGATGCTACACATCATATGTCATTAAGGAAATGCAAATTAAAGCTACAATGAGATACCAGTACACGCCTATTGCAATGGCTAAAATCCAAAACACTGACAAAGTAAAATACTTTCAAGGATATGGAGCAAGAGGAACCCTCACTCATTGCTGGTGGGAATGCAAAATGATACAGCCATTTCAGAAAACAATTTAGTCATTTCTTACAAAGATAAAAACACTCTTATCATGCAATCCAGCAGTCACTCTCCATGATATTTTCCCCAAAGTGTTGAAAGTTTACAACCATGGATGTTTGCATGTCTGTGGATATACACACGCGTGTTTAAGGAGGCTTTATTTATAATTGCCAAAACTTGGAAGTAACCAAGATGTCCTTCAGTAGGTGAATGAATAAACAAATTGTGGTACATCCAGAGAATGGAATATCATTTACTGATAAAAAATAAGTGAGCCATTCGACTATGAGGAGACATGGAAGAGAGATAAATGCACATTGCTAACTGAAATAATTCAGTCTATAAAGGCTGCACATTGTATGATTCTAACTATATGACATTATGGAAAAGACAAAACTATGGAGCTAGTAAAAAGATCAGTGGTTTTCAAGGGTTTGTGAGGAGAGGAGGGATGAACAGCTGGAGCAGAGAATATCTTTAGGACAGTGAATTCACTCTGTATGATACTATGATGGGGGATACATGTCACTATATAATTGTCAAATCCATAGAATGTACACCACCAAGACTAAACCATATGCAAATTATGAACATTACTTAATAATAATGTATCCATATTGGCTCATCTATTGCAACAAATGTACCAGACTATCACAAGATGTCAATAGTAGGAGAAATAGTTTGGGGGAGAATGTACATGGGAACTCTGTACTTTCTGCTCATTATTTTTTGTACACCTGAAACTGCTCTACAGGATGAAGTCTGTTAATTTTTAAACCTATGGGGGGTATTGATAAAGGCTGTGGCAAAGAAATAAGAGAATATCCAAATAAAAGATGTATTTTAAGAATAATACGTTTACTTTAAGTAAAAATTGTATAGTACTTGAAATTTAAAACTCAGCAGATATATTAAACAGTGCATTAGACACAACTGGAGAGAGAATTTGGGAACTGGAATATAGAGGTGAAGAAAGCACTCAAACTATAGCACAGAGGTAGAAAGGTGGGAATATATAACATGTTACCTGATGCGGAGGATATGGAGCTTACTAAGAATTTCTAATCAGTGTTCTGGCAGAAAAATTTTAAAAATGTACCAAGTCATCAGTCCTAATAACATTTTCAGAATTGATAAAAAACAAAAATCCTCAGATTTCAGTGGCCCCATATGCCTCTAGTGGGAGCAATAAAAAGAAATCCATACCTCAACCTACCAATAGTGATGCATCATTATACCAAAGACAGTCTGAGAGAAATCAGATGCCTTCAAAGTGCTAAAAGACAAAACAAAACAAAGCAAAAAAACTGTCAACCTAGAATTTTCTAACCAGTAAAACTGTCATTCTATAGAAAGGATAAAATCAAATATTTGTCACCCAACTATTAGCTTAAGACAGTTTACTTTTTTTTTTTTTTTTTTT
>NW_016107639.1:699855-704931 GCF_001604975.1 Cebus imitator | reverse complement strand
TGCCTCAGCCTCCCAAGTAGCTGGAATTACAGGCCCCTGCCTGGCTAGTTTTTTTTTCTATTTATAGTAGAGATGGGGTTTCACTATGTTGGCCAGGCTGGTCTTGAAATCCTGACCTCATGATCCACCCGCCTCAGCCTCCCACAGTTCTGGCATTACAGACATGAGCCACTGTGCCCAGCCACAACAGTTTACTATTAATAATTCATCACAGAGGAAAATTGTGAGAATGATCTTCAGGAAGACTGAGGGCATGTCTCAAATATAAGAAGGAGGAGTGAGTTTTTAAAACATGGAAATTATATGTTCACATTTAAATATACTCTGGTGATATAAAATAATAAATGTTTAATTTAGGTGGTTATAAAACTTGATAGACATACAATTTATATAACAATAGCAAATAAATTCTAAAATTCTTATGTTGTTCTAAAAAAGAGCAAAATAACTTTAGACTTTGGAATGTTAAATATGTATGATATATTTTCTATTATTCCTAAAAGAAAATAGCTAGAGTGCATAAATTCATCTTACTAAAAAAAGAAAAATTAAGAAAGCAACAAATGAATATCATGTAAAAAAGAAACAAAAAGGAAAAAGTCAAAAGGTTAAAATTAAAAGGTTTAAATTTTCTAGATCTCACAATAAATAAAAATAAAATATATATTCCAATGCAATTTTTATAAAAAGATAATCTTTGAAATAACCAAACACAATACCTAGGAATAAATCTTAAAAAAAATGGGCAAAAGTTTGCAAAGAAAATCACAAAGCTTTATTAAAAGGCTTTAAGAAACAGGTAAATAAGGGAAGGGATATGTCTTATTTATAGATGGGAATATTGTTGAAGAAAAAAATACCAAATTTTACCGAATATATCAAAATTTGTAGTGCCGCTCACTCACAATACCAATAAGTTTTGTTATGGGCATTACCAAGGTGACTTTAAAATCTGTATGATAAAAGAGTCACAGATAATCAATTCACTCTTGTAACAAACTGGCCAACACAGAGAAGACGGTATTTCATGTACTTGACATGTATCCAGATTTACAACACAACAGTAGTGACTAGGCATTGTGGCATAGATCAGTGGAACAGAAAGTAACACTCCAGAGAGTCATGTATGTGTGGAGATGTGTGAATTGAGAAATATCCCAATGTGGGACATGAGACAGAAGGACAGCTCTGGGTCTTAACAAAGTCTTATCAGGATATTCTTCCAGCCAGCAGCATCTGCCTCACCTAGAAATGGGTTAGAAATGCAGATTCTTGGGCTTTGTACCTGAATCTGAAACTTGAAACTCGGAGTGACACCCAGCACCTGTGTTTTAACAAGGCCTCTAAGTGATTCCCATGCTTGCTCAAGTTTGAGAACCACTGGTCCAGAGTGATCTAACCAATCGGCCTCACAGGAATCTCTTGGGAAAGTGTATTTTTGTTTGACTATTTCCTGATAAAGACCCAAGCCCCAAACCCTATAAAGTGTGACATGTACTTGCAGAAAATTAGTCCAAAGCAAATGATGTTGCCTGGGTGAATGGTTTCTGTCCAGAAGAGAAGAGAACTTCAAAGGTTAAGGTTTAATTGCCCTATGAGACACTAGCCAGTTTTGCATTTAACTTAATCATCTTACACCAGTAGTTATACTTAATTACTATGCATCGATAATTGGACTAGCTGGGGTATCTCATGGGTTTCCTCACCAAAAGTTTGCTACATTCTGCTGGGTGTGGTTTCTCACACCTGTCATCCGCCTTTTTTGGAAAGCTGAGGTGGGAAGACAGCTTGAGGCCAGGAGTTAAAGGTCAATCTGGGCAACATAGTGAGGCTTCATTTCTAGAAAAAAGACACAACACAGAATTAGCCAGGCTTGGTGGTGCATGCCTGGTAGTCCCAGCTACTGGGCAAGCTGAGGTAGGAGGATCATTTGAGACCAAGAGTTTAAGGCTGCAGTGAGCTATGACTGTGCCACTGCACTCCAGCATGGGTGACAGTGTGAGATCCTGTCTCTAAAAAAATGTTTTAAAAAGATTTACTGCACTTTTGACCAATACTGACTGTATAGTTGCATAAAAATTGCTTTTAACTCTTTGAAAAGTGTGCTTTAACATAGAAGAGAAGTAGGATCAGAGGGGAGTAAGGTAGAATTGAACTATGAAATAATTGATGTGGGAAAATTGGATATCCATCGGGAAAATTAAAATTTTATTCCAGGCCACTCCATGCTGATCATTTCTAGTGTATGGAGAACATCTATGTGAATCACAAAACTTTAACACTGTCACAAGAAAAATCAGTACAGTAACTTTACAAACTTTACATGTGGAAACATTTATTAAAATAGGCACAGAAAACATAAATCTGAAAGCAAAAAATAACAAGAAAACAAAACAAGAAATTCAACTCCATTAAATTAAGAACATTTATGTCTCAAAAATACATAAGGAAAACAGTGAGAAGACAAGTCATATACTGGGGGTGCGGATTTGCAACGAATTTAACCAACAAATAATTAATCATCAAAATATATTCTAAAAATTCTCCAAATCAGTAATAAAAAGGCAAACAACCTAATAGGTTCACAGCAGAGGAAAAAATATGGCAAATAAACACAGGAACAGATGCTTAACCTCATTAGTAATCTGAGAAATGCAAATTAAAACAATAATGATATGCCATTTGCACCCACCAGATTGGCAAAAGTTGAAAAGTCTGACAATACTACTTGTTGGTAAGGATGGATCCCTGAGAAGACTTAAGCTTTACCAGTGAGAATGTCAACTGGAACAATCACCTTGGAACAATTGTGATACACTCTAGCCTATTTCTCATGATCCTCTAACTTATTTTCCACCCTCATATCCCAGAGAAATATTTGCACAGGTATGTCATTCGACATGCACAGTAGCCTACATAGTGGCATTGCCTGAGCTGTATGAAGCCAGAGAAAGATTAACTACTGACCCACATAATTATAGATAAAGAAACTGGGACACTTTCATGCACAGGACAACACAGCATGAAAATGAACAACTGCTACATAGATTAACATGTGTCTCCAAATTTGGACTATTGTGGATGAATTGAGATGAATAATCCCCTTTAAATAAAAGGAACTTGGAGTAAGATCTCCTTTTTTCTGACACTGTGTGGTCCAACTTTAAGAAATACATTTTAAAGTCATTGGGTACCAAATTAAAATATATTTCTATGAAAAAAGCGTCTATTCTTACTTGTCCTTTCTTGTTGCTTCTTTCAATTTGGAAAGTTTAAAAATTATTATTGAGCTCCTAGAAGGGGTTGGTAATAGCCAGCTATCAATCGCATTTTTTGAGCATCTTAATGTCTACATTGAAAGATGAGAAAACTCAAACGTCAGGTGAATACAATCCATGCGTTGGATTCCGGGTGCTGGTCATGACGATCCCATACAGCGACAAACCTTCGCATTTGATTTACCGATGCCTTGATTGCACCCCAAGTGGTGTCCTGATGTGAGAAAAGGGGCAGTCAGAATAAAATGACCCTCGTGTGAGCCTGAACATTGGGAAAGAATAAGAAAAACAGTGGTGAACGTCTGTATCCCAAATTGTAAGCTGCTTACGACACAGGGAAATGACTCTTGTGAGTTTGCACCCACATTCTAGCGGGGACCCCCTTTCATTTCTGTGCCACTTCTGTCTTACGCTTCCAGGCACCGCTATCCTCCTCCAGCGTCCTTTGGTTGCTCCCTTCTCTTTGCCCAGATTCACCTGCTGTGGCTCAACAGAAGCAGAACGGGCTGGACCTGATCACTCCACGGCGGCATGGCAAAAGCACCTGCACAGAAAGTGTTTACAAAATCATTTCGGGGGTGTGTCGCTGCTTTGAAAGACAGTCTGTAATGTTTAGAGAGAGATTTTTTATACTATATAAAAAATCTAAATCCAAACCCCACCTTAACTCAGAAAGAAATTTGTTGAAAGAAACAAATTCAGGGAAAATATATTATTTGAGAAAAGATAAAGAAAAATGGTTGACTCTAAAAACATTGCAGAACATTAAGATGAGAATGTGCACAAAAACCTGAAATGCTTATAAATTATACATTCTCCTTTCCACTCCTGCACCCCACCGCAGCTCCACCAGGGAACGTGGCTTCTACTGTGTGATTTCTCTCAGTTAGGGAGATGAGATGACTTCACTGAAATAATGGAACACATGGATGGAAAATAACCCCAAAGTTGGGAAAGCTGAAAATGCAAGATTGATAAAGTAATTTTAATTTGGCTCTACATATGTTAAGGTAGTTAGGGTGACTTTTGTGAAGGAGTCCAACTGTGTCAAGACAGATGTGCAGAATGGGATTAAACATGCACCACCCCGCCCTCGCCCTGGCGCCTGCTCCGTTGTGATTTCAGAGCACAGTTGTTTCCGCGATCACGTTCTAGGAGCTGCTCATCACCCACGGCGGGGGCTGCAGGGCCACCGGGCGTCTCCTGGTCTCTCCGTTGATGCTGTGAAAACCTGTGGCTTTGCCCTCGGTGCCACAGGCCCCCAGGGCAAAGGAGGTGGAGGGCGGGGAGGCCGGAGACGCTGCCAAAGAACAACGGGCCGCGCCTGAGCCCTCAGCTTCCCAGGTCCGATTCTTCTCTGCAGGGCAGCTCAGGAACGTTTTTCCCTCCTCTATCGGCCCCGACTCCTACTCACGTTCAAAACCATCGCAGGTGAAACGCAGGCTCCCGCTGCGCATCGACCCTGGCCCAGCGCGGGTCCCGACACGCCCGGACCGCACGCGCGCTCAGCACCCCGGGCCCTGGACAGCGCCGGCCACCCGGGGTCCGGGGAGACCGACGCGCCGGCGGCCAATGCGGCGGCGACCGCGGTGGGAGGAGGCTGGTCTGAATCGCACAAGCACAGCAGCTGCTCCACCGGGGAAGGCCGCGCCCCGTCCGTGGGGTCCTCACCGGGTGAAGGCCGCGACCCGTCCGTGGGGTCGTCACCCGGGGAAGGTCGCGCCCCGTCCGTGGGGTCGTCACCCGGGGAAGGCCGCGCCCCGTCCGTGGGGTCGTCACCCGGGGAAGGCCGCGCCCC
>NW_016107639.1:696547-699780 GCF_001604975.1 Cebus imitator | reverse complement strand
TCCGTGGGGTCGTCACCCGGGGAAGGCCGCGCCCCGTCCGTGGGGTCGTCACCCGGGGAAAGCCGCGCCCCGTCCGTGGGGTCGTCACCCGGGGAAGGCCGGGACCCGTCCGTGGGGTCGTCACCCAGGGGAAGGCCGCGCCCCGTCCGTGGGGTCCTCACCACTCAGGAGGGTGTCAGCGGAGAGGCCTCCTCTGCAGCTGGAAAGCGGAGGAGGCAGGGAGGAGGCCCTGAAGCACTGACAGTGCTTTTCATGCACTTCCCTCAAAACATCAGAGATGTCAGATTTAGAAGTCAGCAGGTCCTGGTTACGTGGCCTCCGCAATCTCCACGTTAGTGATGTGCTATTTACAAATTCCAGGCGGAAATTTTTAAGGCGTTTCAGCACTCTTGGTGCAGATCTGAGATGCAGTTTTACATAAATCTCTTCAGTGAGTACGACTAAGGTGGGACATCTGTATGGACTCAAACTACTTTATTCACTTTATCTACAAATAGTTTCTTTCTCCTTAAGATGAGAAACCAAATATGCCCTGTAAGAATCTGAGGGTTCACTGGAAGGGACTGTGGATTCCCCTGAGGGAATTTCATTGTTTTGAGACTCCAGAGCCCGAGAGGATAACTGATTTGCCCACAGGCTTAGAGCAGAGACCCAGCCTAGGAAACCTGTGTTCCTGGCTTGGTGTTGTTCCTGGCAAATTATTCTTCATGTTTTTCTTACATGGAATGAGTGAGGAGCCGAGAAACCCTAGCACCTAGATTAAACCT
Source organism: Cebus imitator (assembly GCF_001604975.1). Taxonomy (NCBI): domain Eukaryota; kingdom Metazoa; phylum Chordata; class Mammalia; order Primates; family Cebidae; genus Cebus; species Cebus imitator. The sequence goes on along the minus strand of NW_016107639.1, from coordinate 699,013 downwards.
TTCTGAGCACTATCACGTGTGAGTCAGTGGGATTCAACAATGAATAAAGCAATAGGCGGGGCGCTGTGGCTCATGTCTGTAATCCCAGCACTTTGAGAGGCCCAGGCAGGTAGATGGCTTGGGCTTAGGGGTTCAAGACCAGGCTGGGTAACACTCCCAAATGCCAATTGATGTGGCTGCTGGTAGCGGCCTTTGCAAAACAAGTCATCATTTATCACAACTTTCACTAATCCCGTGATTCCCAGCAATCGTTATATTTCTGACAAATTGCAGAGGGGGGTTGAGAGGGGTTGAAAGACTTCATCCAATCAGTCAGAAAATACCCGCCCATGCACACGTTTATTTCCATATGTTCCCTCTATTCCGAGCAATTTCATCTACTGCATGGAGCTTTAATTCTTCCCTGTTCTGCGCTCTCCATTCTCCAGCTTTCATTCAGCTGCCAAGTGCACCCCCTTCTACACACTTCATGCATCAAGAGTCCGTGTCGAGTCACCATTTACCATGTCACTGTTGCGATGTAGGCGCTCGCTTCCACTGGGTAAGTGCATTTCCTTACAGTGGAGTTGCTGAGACAGAGCAGATGTTTAACTGAACACAGCGACCACTGGGTCTTCAGGTGGCTATGCTGTCGTGACTCCCCCAACAACGCACAACAGGTCCAGCTGCTCCACAAGCTGCCATCATCAAAGGCATGGACTTGGTGGCTTAAAACAGCCAACATTGATTTTATCCAGTCCTGGAGGCTGGGAGTCCAAGCCCAAGGTGTCATCAGGGTGGTTTTTCCTGAGACCTCTGCTTGGCTTGCAGAAACCCATCTTCTCACTGTCTTTCCATGATCTTTTCTCAGTGCTCATGAGCTCCTGTGTCTCTTTCCCTACAAGGACAGCCATCATGTTGGATTAAGACCCATCCTGATGGTTTTTTTGTACCTTAATACCATCTTGGAGGCTCTACCTCTAAATACAATTGCATTCTGAAGAGTTAGGGCTTCAATCCATAACACACATCCTCTCCAAAATTAGATGTGCCTGGATTATCTGTTTTACTTTTGTTGCTTTTTTTTTATTATTGCTTTTTTTTTTTCCATTTTAAGTGTGAAATAGTATTTTCTTTATATTTCCATAAATCTAATGGACATTCTTATATCTCTTTTTGTGACATATTTTTATTACCTATTTTTTTAAAAAATGAGTCTTCCTATTTTTTATTTAAAAGTTTTTATGTATTCTCAATAAAATTATATTGGATTAAATATTTGGCTTGCAATTTTTTTATAATTGGTAACTTATTCATTTTCTTAATGATGTATTTTAATTAAATCTAATTTTCTTTTTTCCCCTTTTATGATTTGTGCTTGTTTTCTTCTAAGAAACATTTTCCTATCTCAATGTTTCTGGTTCTATCTTCCATGTTTGGGCGGACCGCAGATTAATTTTTGTACAGGAAGTGATGTGCTGGTTTAAACTGATTGTTGACGTGTCTAATTGTCCCCAAAGACTTTCCTTTCCCCTTTGAGCCATCTTCGCACATTTATCAAAAAGCTGTTGATGATGTATCATGAATATCCATGTTATCCTGTTGGTCTTTTACCTACAATTATACCATCCATTACACCACCCTGATTAATGTGTCTATCTAGGAAATCTTGAATTTGGCAACAGTGAATTGTATAACTTTGTTTTTCATTTACTTTACTTTTAAAATGGTCCAATGTAAATCATTACATTAAAGGGATAAAAACAAGCTATATAGTCATCTCATTAGATGCCCAAAGACATTTGATAAAATTCAACACTTGTTCATGGTAAACTCTCAGAAACTGGAAATAGAAAAGTACTTCCCCAAACTGCTAAATGACAGCTACAAAAAGGCTGGAGGTACAATCCCAGTTAATGGTGAAACACTGGATGTCTTCACTCTGAGATGAGGAGGAAGACTGGAGCATCCACCATTGGCTTGGTGTTCAATCTTGTAGTAGATACCCTAGCACTGCAACAAAGAAAGAGAAAGGTGAAAAGAAAAGATATTAGCATGGGAACAAAAGACATAAAACCATCTCTCTCCTAAGTTGTCATAAGTGTGTACCTAGAAATCTGAAGAACCATAAAAACCACTTCAAAATGGTAAGTTAGAAGTTTCCTGTATACAACGTCAATATCCAAAATCAATTAATTGTCTATATATTACCAATATTTAAAAATAAAATAAAATTTTAAAAATACTATGTGTAATGTAATTTTTAAAAATGAAGTACTTAGAATAAATATAAACAAAGATTTGAAAATGTCTAAACTAAAAATTCTGAAACATTGTTGAGGGAAATTAAAGAATGCTTAAAAGATGGAAGGTATTCTGTATTTATGAATTTTAATAAACTACATTTTTTTTTTTGAGGCGGAGTTTCACTCATGTTACCCAGGCTGGAGTGCAATGGTGCGATCTCGGCTCACCGCAACCTCCACC
>NW_016107639.1:632214-695962 GCF_001604975.1 Cebus imitator | reverse complement strand
CTTCACATGTGCACAAATGATTTGAGGTGAAGGACAGCGCTAACTGTGAAAGCTAGAAAAATTGTAATGAATTAAACTATACCTAAACAAACCAAAAGTATAAAGGACAAAAAAGCTCACTTTCATGTATTAACAAATAACTAATCACCCGTATTTTTCTCTATTTCTTTCATGGTTTCTTTTAACATTTAACTTGTATGTATCTTTCATTTATTTTGAATTCTACAACAGTTCTTTCTTATTTTCCTCCAGGTATTAATCGATTGTTTCCGTTATGTATATTGCTAATATTTTCTACTCCACCAATCATTTGTTCAACATTTATTGAGTTCTTCTCATGGAATGGGTATTGTGTTGTATGTTCCATCTAAGTTTTAAAGTAGAGATATATTTGTGGACGGGGGGGGGATTTCCTTTCCTACAGATATTAATTTCTAGTGTTCTAGTGAATTCCACTGAATCCTATTAAATGGTAGGAGATTAGAATACTAGTGAAAATCCACATGTTAGGAACAATGACAGAAATGACGGGTCATGATGGACTTTAGAAATGGATCCAACCCAAATATTAGATATGGATCCACCCCAAAAATCCAAATATGGCACATATACACTATGGAATACTATGCAGCTATAAAAAACAATGAGTTTGTGTCTTTTGTAGGGACATGGATGAATCTGGAAACCATCATTCTCAGCAAACTGACACAAGAACAGAAAATCAAACACTGCATGTTCTCACTCATAGGCAGGTATTGAACGATGAGAACACATGGACACAGGGAGGGGAGCATCACACACTGTGGTCCGTCGGGGGGAAATGGAGGGGACAGTGGGGGGTGGGAAGGTTGAGGAGGGATAACATGGGGACAAGTGCCAGATATAGGTGACAGGGGTGATGGAGGCAGCAAATCACATTGCCTTGTATGTACCTATGCAACAATCCTGCATGATCTGCACATGTACCCCAGAACCTAAAGTACAAAAATAAAAAAATCCCTTCCCACGAAAAGAACTTCTAAAGTGAGACTTGGAGGTGATGGACGTGTAGAGCCTACAGGTATGAGATACCGGTAGGAAGAACATTGTGAAGAGAAAGGTACTGTGGCTTACTGATGGCAGGGCCAACGGAGCAGTCCATGATCACGGCTGTAGGCAGTGAGGAGGTGCGCTGGCTGTAGAGAAATGGGAACTAATAACAAAACGGCCTTTCAGTATGCTTGCTTTCCTTGTGTCTATGTGGCTGCAGTTCTATGCGATTTCCTTCTTTAAAAAATACTGCTTGTAGGACTACTTTCTAAACAATTGCTGCTGTAACTGTTGATTTTTAATGATTATATATATATATATATATATATATACACATATATATATATATACACACACACACACATATATATATATATACACATATATATATATGAAGCTTCATATGAGCGCATTTTATTCCTCTGATTTTAATAATTGTTGTAAGAACAGAAGTTAATCTGGAGTTCTCACAGTTATATAGTCAGCTTCTGACTTAGAGTTGGCTTCACATCTCCATCTCAAGGGTAAATTCAGAACTAGTTGAGTTTACCTGGGCACAATTCTCTGTCTTTTAATTTCATTATTTAGCTTACAACATTTCATGTGGGACAGTTTATTTAGGTTTTTATGCTGGTGTTTGTTTTCTATTCATGCCATCTCTCCGTGTATTTGTTTGTTTCATTTTTTCCTGCTATTTTTTTGGGCAGGAATCTAATTGAATATTTTTAGTAGTCTCTTTTATTTAATTCTTATGCTGAATTTTTCTATGGATTATAATATGCTTTCTTTCCTTCTTCCTATGTTTGGGCTTATTATTGTGCTGCTTTATATAAGATGTAAAACTTTGCAGTGTCCTTTGTTCTTTTGTTAGTATCAAATAATCTCACAATATGGCATTAAATTTTGTTTTAAAGAGTCATGTGACTTTTAAAGAAATTAAGAAAGCAAAAGGAACCATAAGACATTTACCATGCTTGTTCTATTCGTTTCTTCTTATAGGTTTGGCATAATTTCTTTTTGGTTTGAAGAACTTAACGTTACTATTTCTTGTAAGGAAAGTCTGTAGGCCATTAACTCTTTTAATTTTCTTTCACCTGAAAAAATTAGTTTTTGAAGAACACTTTGATGGATGTAGAATTTTGGCTTGTAAATTTTCTTTTTACTTTATTTTTAATCTTTCTGCACTTAAAATTGTCAGACTATTATCAACTATTATCTTCTTACTCCCAATTATTTTTGTGGTTGAAAATCAGTTTTCTTTTATATAATTTTTTATTTTGTTTTTCAGATTTTTAATTTATCATGGGTTTTCAGCGGTTTGGACATGATATTCCCAGATGTAGGTTTCTTTGTTTGTATTTGTACTGGGTTTTATGTATTTTCTGGATCGTTGGGTTGATTTATTTTACCAATATTCAAAAACCGTAGCCATTATCTTTTCATAAATGTCTTTTACCCCATCCCCTCTTTTTCTTCTGGATTTCCAACTACGGGTATGTTAAAGCAATTCTGCCTCACAAACCTCAGGTTCTCAATCTTGTTTTCATTTTTTTTGCCATTATTATTATTATTTGTGATTTAGTGTGGATAACTTGTATTGCCTCGTGGTCAAGTTTCCTTTTTATTTTTTTAAAGATTACTGGAGAGATCGTTTTGATCTCCCTGGTAAAGTTCTTTATCTTTTCACTCATGTTGTCTAGCTTTTCCACTGTATCATAGTAATTTTAAAGCCCATGACTTACAATACTGTACCTGGACTTCTCTGTCTTCTATTGACACTTCCTCTCTTGACCATGGGTGACACTTTCTTGCTTTTTCTTGTGTCTTTTGATTTCTTATTATGTCCCAGACATTGCATATAAAATAACAAAAGAGACCAGAATAAATGATATTTTCCTAGAAAACGGCGTGGCCCTTTCCCGTCAGGCTGAGAGTGTGGGGCACGTGTCCAGCTAGTCTGCATTGAACTGGCATTTTTCTTTGTTGCAGCCCTAGTTGTATTTTGATCAACAGTGACTTCAGATGTTTTGGAGGAAGCTCAGGTATTTATCTTCTGCAGGCCTTGAGCTCTAAGCACTGCAGAACTGTAAATGCTTCTCTCTTCTTACGTCCTGGTGCATCTTTCTGCATCACAGGAGATCTTCTGGTTTACAGGCTGTGTTGTGGCTGTGGTTGCTGGGACTTTGCTTTTCCTTGCAGTCCTGTTTCTGGCTGTCTTGCCTGTGCTCAGCTGTCTCCACTGTAATCCTCCCGCCTTTGGAAAGCAGGTAACTCAGGATGACTTGGGAGTTCGAACTGTCATTCCACCCTACATGTGGCCAACGAAAAACCCTTCAAAATTCCACTGGTTTTTCCATAATCCTTAAATGTGATGCTCCACAAGAAGTGGAAGGAGCTGAGGCTCACTGTTTGCTTGGAAATGACTGGTTAGTTTCTAGACTTATGTCCATGAAGTATGCACCTTCAGCCCTCTGACGGGTGTTGAAAACTCCAGACTATCCTTAGGGTCAGGGTAAAAACAAGGTCTCTTGCTTCTCTCTAGATGCCAATTGAACACAAAAGTCTGGGTGGTATTTTTTAAACATGTTGCTGCAACACGGTCTGGTATAAAGGTATGTGATCATGAAATTGATCACACAATCAACAATAGTTTTTAGGGTAAAAGGAAGGAATAAAAAAACAAGCCACATTTTTTAAAAATTATACTTTCAGTTCTGGGTCCATGCGCAGACTTTCAGGATTGTTGCATAGGTACACACATGCCATGGTGGTTTGCTGCCTCCATCCCCCCGTCACCAACATCAGGCATTTCTCCCAATGTTATCCCTCTCCAACCTCCCCACCCCCCACTATCCCTCCCCTAGCCTCCCACCCCTAACAGACCCCATTATTAAAGTGTTTATTTATTAATTGGCAATTTGATTTAATTTTATGGATAAACTTGTAATATAATTCAATCCAAAAATGATGTTAAGACTAAAATAATTTTTGAAACATATATATTACATACATCTGCATACATTACAGCAAATTGTACAACATTCTTCTTCATATTATTTCTACATGAAATAAGCATAAGTGGTATAATTACACATGGAATCCAATGACAGGTCCATACTGTCATTGATTTCTAAGGCCTGTCTTTTTACCAAAGTCTTCATATTATTCTGAAAATGTTTTTAAAATTATTTACTACTTTGAATGTTTATGTAATAGCTTTTAATCATTCTTCAGACATTAAATTTTATGACTACTATATTTGAAATTGTGGACATTTTTAATCGATTCTTTTCAATAATTTTTTTTGAGAAGAGAGTCTGAGAGGCTTGAAAGGTTCAGAAAAAAACCTCAAATAAATGATATTCTCCATTTTATGTTTTAATATTGAAATATACACATGTTTAAGCCTCTGAGTTTTCTCAGCTACTGCCTTTCCCCTTCTATTCAGGGGGGAAATTTAAAATAGATAAATAAATAAAACATAATAAAAGCTCTGAAATTAAGGTTCTATGGCTCCTTTGTAAATTCTGCCAAATTTAAACAATGTACAATTTGGTACGTCATCTAAATCTACCAAATTTACATTGGGCTTCACAATTTTATTTCTTCCCAGCAGAATATAACTGAATCTAATCACAACAGAAATGTACCAGAAGACGTAGTTAAAAGTTGATTTATTCCAAATGCAATTATTTAATTACAAAATTAAATCTTCTACACTCTGAGTTCTCAGCATTTAATTTGTTCACTTTCTGCCTTGCTTTTTGGGGATATGTTTTTACATCTTCCTCTTCATAAGCTGTTTGTTTGTTTGTTTGTTTATTTGGAATGGGTGAGTTGGGAACCAGGCAATAATGTGGCTCAAAAGCTAAAGTTTTTTGGCAAAGGTTTGGTTAAATGGTCTTATTAAATATCTCTAAATAATTTTGCACACAATTCAATATGATTCATAGGAATTGTTTTTTAAATAGTTGAAGTCATTTTAGGACACTTTAGTTGATACACAAAAGAGTCTTTAATGATCAAACAATCTCCATATCTGACAATGGGAAGTACATACAGATGATCTATACTATTATGCTGAAATATTTTATGTCCAATGTTAATTTCTTTATAAAAATTTATAGTTGTTATTCTGTATAATATAAAATATTATTAAATTTTTATACCCATAATTTCTCTTTCCATTTGTAGAATATCTTACTTCTGTGAATATAATCATGAATTATGCAGACACAACCAATTTTATATACATTAATGCTTCAAAGATTTCACAATTTATAAGAATATTATTTTTACTATAATCCCATTACATCAAGATTTGCCTTTTTATTATCACCACCAAGAAAATAATTTTATAATCAATGTTAAAATTTTGTCAAAATTTGTAGCATTAATAACATCACGAATTTCATTTTTAATGGGATGAAATTAAGAAAGTTTTGGGTTAGAGAAAATTAAAATATTGGATAAAAGTGTTGATCATTATTGAAGGTAACAACTGTTTTTTTCTATTTAAACCGCTAACAACACTGGTTACTTAACTTTGCAGGTTGATTTTGCTAAGCAGCCAACAGCTGTTGCTCCACTTTCGTGTATATAAATGAACAATGCCCGAAATTAACTTAGAAAGAAATCATTTCATGTGAAAGGGAAGTCACACTGCATAGCATGATACATAAAGATTCTTTCCACAGCTGCATAGGGTAAATCACTACCTTTTGGCACAAATCACTTCCTATACAATTAGCTTTTTTGAAAGATGGTTAAGACTCAGTAGATTTGTGCTTTCAGATTTGTGTGAAGTTAGTTCACTGCTGCCTCCAAAGGAGATGGTAAATTATGTTAACTATTTTGTACAAATTATATGTATCATTTCTTGAAAACTGGAAAGGCAGCACTGGATTTTTAAATTAAATATGCGCTTTTAAAAATTCTGGGTTCTAAAAAGATTATTGCCAAAATAATCAAGTATTAACACCTAATACTATTGTAAATAAGAACTACAGCCTCACAGGACACAGTAACTGACAAAGCCACTGTAGATAAGCTCAGACTATGCACAGTTTCGGATGTCCACACCTGCATCACCTAACCCCTCATTTCTCATGCTTCTCACTGCCCTGACTTCTGGTGGGTTAGCAGATTTTGTGTCTCACAGGCCACATTACCACTGGAAGAAAAACGAAGCTAGGAGAGACAGGCATGCTTCCCAACACCGTAAGAGAAAGTTATAGCCCCTCACGGCTGATATTCAACTGTGGAACATCAGCTCCCCATGCTCCATCAGTTTACCATGGAGCACCCTGGATGCTGATTCTGAAGAAAGTGTTTCTTATATGAATTCTGGAAAGGTTTGGAACAATGAGCTAGGGCTCATTTTTAAATTTTTCTTTTTTCTAGATCTGACCACTTATTAAAGTAGAACTTCTGATTTTTGTCCATGTGTCCAATACTACATAAAACTTTGGCAATATCTGGCAGTAATTAGTGGGTATGAACCAAACCCATGCCCATGACATGGTTTGGCTGTGTAGCCATCCAAATCTCACCTTGAATTGTAGCTCCCATAATCCCCATGTGTCATGGGAATGAGCTGATGGGAGATAATTGAATCATAGGAGTAGGTCTTTCCCGTGCTGTTCTTCTGATAGTGAATAGTCTCACAAGATCTAATGATTTTATAAAGGGAATCTCCCCTGCACATGGTCTCTTGCCTGCCGCCATGTAGGATGTGACTTTGCTCCTCCTTTGCCTTCCACCATGATTGTAAGGCCTCCCCAGCCATGTGGAAATGTGAGTCCATTAAACCTCTTTTTCTGTGTAAATTACCTAGTCTTGGTTATTTCTTCATAGCTCTATGAGAATGGGCTAATGTACCCAGCTTAACAGCATTCCTGCATGATTCCATATTAATTCTGGTGTTAGCAATCTATTTTAAAGAAGTACTCAGATATACACACAGAGTTAAATATATGGAATTAGACTTAGCTAGCTAAGTCGGTAGATAGATCATTATTATAAGATCAGTTACATTCAATAAATTTAAACAATCTCAAATCATAGAAACACATTGAAACGTGTAGTCATTAAATAAATAATTCTTCCACTCTTATATGTTAATAATACTCAGAAAAAACATTTAAAAATTGTTTATGGTTTTAATCATGAGATGTCTGCACTAGATATGCTTATGGTTTCTTTCAGAGTGAACACAGTATGGTTCTATGAAAAGAAAATTTGGGGTGACTGCATCAATTATGACTATTTTTATAGTGATAATGATATTATGAAGATGACAATGATACTATTGTTTTATAAAGTAAAAAGCTGTTAGTTTAATGTTTAAATGTTAAATTTAGCATAAAATAATGATTATTTAAAATAAAAGTCATTTGGCAAATGGGAAATAAAGAACATTGATAAGAAAATTTAAATTTGTCACAGCCAACAGTTTTCAAATGGAAGTTTCACTCCTGTGATGGTGGCATAATTTCTTTTAGTATTTACAAAGCAAATGCTACCTAAGCCTTCACAAATATAACATTTATTTTGGCAGTGCAACCTTTACTACCCTTATTATTGTATTTTGGCATTTGTCCTCTGAAAATTTTAAAATATTCATCATCCAAAGTTGGTCATAACAAAATTTTTGGTAATCTGGGTCAAATTCCAATCTTTGCTTTTCCTGACATCTTTTCTTGAGAAAAGGAGAAGCTATATTAAGTTCTCCATGTGGTTTAATCAAGGTCTGTGGGTGGAGAAATTTCTTTCTCCTCTAAAATAGAAGCTCACTATGAGATAAACTTGTCAAGAGAACTTAGATTTAAGTAAGGGTAACAGTTAGCTGGTTGAGTCAGAAAGGAAAGGGTCTGTCCAGGCCCCTGCAGTGAGTGACCCTTCTCTGGGTCTCAGAGGAAGATTCCAAGTCCCTGTCATATGGTTAGACTTCGTATCCCCACCCAGATCCCATCTTGAATTGTCTCACGGGAGGGACCACGTGCAGGTAATTGAATCTTGAGGTTTGTTTCCCCCATGCTGATCTGGTGAGAGTGAGTGAGTTCTCATGAGATCTGATGGTTTTCTAGGGGGCTCTTGCCCCGTCTCTTGGCACTTCTCCTTCATGCCACCTTGTGAAGATGCCTTGGATACCTTTGCCTCCTGCCTTGGTCGTAAGTTTCCTGAGGCCTCCCCAGCCATGTGGAACTGTGTGTCAATTAAATCTCTTTCCTTTGTAAATTATCCAGTCTCAGGCAGTTCTTCACAGCAGCGTGAGAATGGGCCCATACAACCTGCTCACCTTAACCCCCTGCTTCCTTCTTCTCTGGCATCTTCCCCGTCCTTGGCCTGGCTTTGCAGCATTCCATCACTGATGAGCAGTCCTGACTTATCTGTTTAGCAATCCCAAATAAAATGAAGTCTTTACTGTCACAGTCAACTGCCCAAACACTGACACAAGGCAACATGCAGACTGGTTAAGAGAGCAAACTTTGACACCAAGCTGACCTGGATTTAAGACCTACCTCTCTCATACGCTATGAGGCCCCATTACCATGGACACATTGCCAAATTATTCAAGAACAAATAAAATGAACTCATGTAAATAATAATGACCTGCACAAAATAGACTCAGTTGCTTTTGGTTATTATTCTATCATTTCTACATTAAATTTTGAGATGGTAATCTGTAAAGCAAATAAAATTTTAGCACATCTTCACTAAAAGGAACCTCAAAAGCCATTGATGCAGTTGATTTGTTTGACCCTCAAAATCTCATGTTGAACTGTGATCCCTAATATCGGAGCTGGAACCTGGTAAGAGGTCTGGGCCATGGGGGTGGATCCTTCATGAATGGCTTGGTGCCATCCTTAAAGTAATGAGTGAACTCTCACTGAATTCGTTCCATCATGAGCTGCTGCTAGAAAGAGCCTGAAGCTTCCCCCAGCCTCTTGTTCCCTCTTCCTCCATGTGATCTCCACACTGCCTGGCTGCCCTTTGCCTCCTACCAGGAGTAGGAGCAGCCTGAGGCCTCCTGGAAGCCGAGAAGATGCTGGTGCCATGCTTCTTGTACAGCCCTCAGAACCATGAGCCAAAGGAACCTCTTTTCTTTACAAATGACGCAGCCTCAGGCATGCTTTTGTAGCAATGCGAATGGACTGAGACAGTGACCTCATCCTGCCTTCCCTCACAGATAAGGAAGCTGAGGGCCAGAGACAGCAGCTACTTAGCCCAGGCCGGAGCTACTGAGTGCAAAGCACAGAGCTTACACTGGGACCCTTCCATTCCAGTTCAGGACTCCTTCTCTCGCCCCTCACTGTCTACGGTGGCGCTGGACTATGTGAGGAGAGAGTAAGGGTGAGGAGAGAGTAAGGGTGCCTTGGTAAAAACCAAGGCAGGCTGCAGTGGGTGGGACAAGCCTTGAGGGCAGCAGATGGGCATTCTCTCCTGGGGGAAATGCCTGATGGAGGAGGCCACGCAGGGGCCACAGAGCTCTATGGTGGCCTGGCTGCAGAAGGCATTGCACCACTTCCCAGTGTGTCTGCAGCAATGAAATGTCTTGATGTTCCACACCTCCCACATCCTCAGCCTCACCAGTGCCAGGGTGGGTGAGCGTGCACCCCAGGGCTCGTCCCCACAACCCTGCAGGGGCTGTCGGCACAGGTGTCCTGTGAGTCACAGTCCAGCAGGGGCTCCAGTCTGCACACTGCACAACCACGTTGCTCCCAAACCTGAAAGCCTGGAAGGCTGAACTGACTTTGTTTACTAAAGAGATCAGCCGTTTCCATTCTTTTAAAATGTATCTTCAGTTTTTTAATACATGAAAATTATGGGCTTACAGAAAATTGCAGAGGATAATTAAGAACAAAAGGATATTTAGTCCACGTTTGAAACTGACTTGGCTAAATCAGTTTTGAGTAAAGCTAAATCAATCTGGTTTACTGGATGCATCTCAGAAAAATAGTAGTTATTTCAAGTCTAAACAAATATCCCCAAACAAGCCTAAACAGCCAAATTATCAATTTTTTACACATCTCTATATTATTTAAAATTTCTTATTAATTTTTAAACCATTTATTTATATTTTAGTTTGACTTATTTACATTTTTATGGAATAATGAATACAATAATCGTTATATTTGTCTCTTCTATGTCCAAAAGCAGTCATTTCATAATTAAAATGACAACAATTTATGGGTTATTATATCTTTCCTCCTCTCTATAAATATGAGGAATTGTACATATTGTTCCCATTCTTATTTCACTTAGATTTTAGATCTTCCCTGATTTCATGGAAATAAATTTTAAATCAAAAGGTATTGTGAATCATTTTTAATAACATATCCAAACCCGACACCTGATACTTCCATACTGATGTCACTTAGTAAGTGTGGAGTGTGTTATGAGTAGACAAATCACTTGTTAAGTTGATAGACATATTTTACTTGAGTTTTTCCCTTAAAGTTTTGATTAGCTATCAATTATTTCCCCAAAGAGAACATATTACCTGTCTCATCATTTTTGAAGGTTAAGTAGGCTTCTAAGCATACTTCTGTATGCTGAAGAAACTGTTTTAGTTAAAAACAAAAAAAAAAACAAAAAAAAACTAAAACCCTGCCCATGCGAGTGTAGTATTATTTGAAGGACAATTCTAACCAGTAGTAATTAATGAATCTTTATTTTAGATTCATTAATCTAAAATGTTAGAGAATCATTTGAAAATATTATTAGTACTGATAATCCCATTACTGAATTTTTTATTGCTTTCAGGATTTATTCATAAACAAATGTATATAGGGCACTGTTGACCATACACATGTAAGGACATTGTGTTTGATTCAATGCTAGGTTTTTTTCCCCTAAGTTTGCATTTGTTTGTTTTTTTCATTTGCCAAAGTATCAGACTTTTCATATTTCATGTTGTACTTAAAGTAAAGCTGAGACAATTATTGGAAATAATACAAATTCAGACATTCTGATTGCTTGGAACATGGACTGCAACATAGATAGATAAATGATAGATGGATGGATGGATACATAGATGAATATAGATGAATGAATCTAGACAGATGATGGATGGATGGATACATAGATGAATATAGATGAATGAATCTAGATAGACGATGGATAGTTAGATGAATAGATAGATGATAGTGGATGGATACCTAGATGAATGGATGGATAGATAGATAGATATATAGACAGATGGATATTTGACTTAGCTAATAAAAGATGGTTTATTTGCCAAAACAATTTGTGTTCATGAATATATTTTTTGATTTCATGTGCACTGACTTTTTACTTTGTGGATTTAACATTTTAGCATTTTTTTTCTGATTGCATCAATGTGGAAATTTGAGATCTTTCCTGTGAATTTTATCAAAAGGAAAAGAATGGATGAAGCATGAAAATCTAGGCTCACTTGTGGAAATTACATTTTTCCTGTATTATATTTAAATAAAAATGTGCTTCTTACCACTAGGAAGTTAAATGCCTCTTACAACTGACATACTTGACTTGTCCTAGAGAGGAAATCAAACACGTCTAGGATGGATGCAGATACTTAGCCTGTCACTCAGCACTCTTATTACCGCTTCATGAAAATGACCTTTTCCAATTTCTTACATGAAAAAAGTATGTTGAATGGACCTTAGAAATCATCTAGCTCAGGCCTCTCATTTAATAAATTAAGTGGGTCTTCCTGGGAGAATTAGCAACTCACTTGAGATGACTTCATGTGTCAGGGGCAGAACGAGGCTGAAAACTTGATTTTTTTTAACTCCTGCTTCTCTCCTTGCTGTGTGATCCCAGACTCTAAGAAAAAAACAAACAAAACCATCATGCATTACCTGCTCATACTTTATGAAAAAACAACATTCAAAGCAAGTTAATGCAGTGCTCAAAGCACACCTTTCAGCATGAAATTAAGAATGGAGGCTGGGCTGGGCGTGGTGGCTCACGCCTGTAATCCCAGCACTTTGGGAGGCCAAGGTGGGCGGATCATGAGATCAAGAGATCCAGACAATCCTGGCCAACATGGTGAAACCCCGTCTACTAAAAATACAAAAATTAGCTGGGCACGGTGGCATGTGCCTGTAGTCCCAGCTACTCGGGAGGCTGAGGCAGAAGAATCACTTGAACCCTGGAGGTGGAGGTTGCAGGGAGCCGAGATTGCACCACTGCACTCCAGCCTGGGTGACAGGGCAAGACTCCATCTCAAAAAAAAAAAAAAAAAGAAAGCACGGAGGCTGCCCTGCAGAGATCTGACCGGCCTTACCCTGAGCAGCACTGAGTGTGTTGCAGTGTCCTCTCTCCATGGGAATAACGGAATCTCTCTGCCCTTTGGTTGCACACTTTTGCAAATGTGTTTCCTTTACCAAATACATCTTTTAAAAAGCAAAACTCAAGATACATTTTATTAGAAAAACTGTTAATGAATAAAAATGGATAAACAGGGTGGACTTTTCAATGCATAATTTTGCCCAAGACTGCAGAGCATTTATACTCTTCTTCATCATGTACAGAGTATTGGGATCAGGTTTACTGAGTGGATTACTCAAGTTCACCCAGTAAAGCTGAGACTCAAATCCAAGTTCCAGATCACAATCTTGCTTTCCACCACAGTAGGATATATGCCACAAACACTGACGCGGTGCTGCGGAGAGAACAGGAATTGCAAAAAACAGGTGTCCCCCTAAGTGACTGCCACCTTGTCCTGAGGTCGGATGCGTTGGCTTTTTCTCCTTTTTCTGCTGCACAAACTTGGCTGCCCCTTCCTCTGGGCTCTAATCAGGACAGTATGTCCCACTTTCTAAAAAATTTCCAAAACTAGGAGAGGCCAAATTCATCTCAATATGTGCCAATCTGTTCTTTGAAGTAAACACTTACATAGCACATTTTCTAAAAATATTTGGCATTGAAAAGAAGAACAAAATAATCAGATGTAAATAGTTCAATCATGATTTCCACAGCTGGGCGTGGTGGGGCATGCCTGTAATTCCAGCACTTTGGGAGGCTGAGTTGGGCAGATCACCAGAAGTCAGGAGCTCAAGACCAGCCTGGCCAACATGGCAAAACCCCATCTCTACTAAAAATACAAAAATTAGCTGAGTATGGTGGTGTGCACCTGTAATCTCAGCTACTCAAGAGGCTGAGGCAGGAGGAACTGGTGACACAGAGGCTGCAGTGAGCCAAGATCCCACCACTGCACTCCAGCCTGGGCTACAGAGTGAGACTCCATCTCAAATAATAATAATAATAATAATAATAATAATGATTTCCATTTAAAGGTGCTTTTACATTGTTTCATACACATGACCTTGAAGCATAGGTGATGCATTGGGTAGGTCACTTCCATTCTCCAGCCTACAAAGGTGCCGTCTGAGGGAAGCACTTAAACCAGCACACACCCATCATACCAAGTGAGGCACATGCAGAGCAGGAAGAAAAACCACTTATGACTGAGAATATTCCCAAGCCCCCTGTGATGCCCTCTTCACACTGTACCTGCAATATGAAGTGAACTATGTTGAATTTGGGTTCCAGGGACGCATGATGGCAGGCATTGCCTTGAATCCCCTGAGGGTAGAATCTTTTTGGTTGCTTTCAGAAATTTGAACGAGTTAGGAAAATGAGATAATTTCGGGTTTGCTTTTCTGCTTGAGCCAGCTATTCATCATCAATTCCCACTTGTTTACAGACTGCTGGAAATTCTTGCTCAAATGATACTACAGACTTCCAGAGAGAGATATTTCACTTCGCTTTGGGAATGCTGTGGTCATGCGGCCAAGTCTATTCATAGAATATGCAGCCACATTGTGCCCATCATATAGCAAATTATGTTTGCCTAATGTTGTGTTAGCCTCGTTTATGGAGATAGCCCGCTGCTGATCAACAACCCGGAGATTCAACGGGTTGAATCTGAATCTTTGCCAAGTCTGCCAGAAGGGTGACCCTGGGTCTTGCCCAAAGGTTACTGCCCAGGCTTGCCCTTGTTTGCAAGTATCTCCACATGTGGACTTCTCAGGTTATTTTCTGTAAAGCAATGCTTGAGGTTTTTATTTATTTATTTATTTATTTTTAATAAACTGTGCCAAAAAAAGAAAGAGAAATAATCTTCATGGCTAAGCATATAGGGCATATACGTGGCGGTAAGGAACCTGAATTCCTGGATAATTCAGGCTGAAATTCATTTCCCACAAAATACAGGGGCCCTGAGGTGTGCAGATTATTCTAGATAATTTGCTCCATTCCTCCCCCCATCCTTTCCACTCTGGAGTGCACACCTCTATGTGGCACAACCACCTCACGCTCCCGGGCCCCAACCACGCATCCGCTGCCCAGAGTCCTCTCCCATGCAGTTTTACATTTGACAATCACGGTGCTTTCTACGACAAGAGGGGTGAAGTTTTTGCTCCCATTTTGTAGATGAGCTCACCGGGGCCCAGAGTGAGCAGCAATTAGCCCAGCCTTTTCGGGTTCTTCTGAACGACGAGGAGCAGCCTTGCCTAATCAGCTTGGACTGATTTCACTCACATCCACAAAGCTGCAGAACAGCAAGACATTATTTCTTTCAAATGAGTTAAACAGAAACATTCCTCCACAGCTTCGCTGCCGCCGCAGTACATTAGGAGACGCTTTCCTGCGTAGTCCCACCTAAAATATGAGGAAGGAGAACAGGCAATGCTTGCTCCACGCATCCTTGCCTAGACCAAAGATATCATCACACCCATCGCGAATGGGATGTGAAAATATGCAGCCCTCGGAAATGGATTAAATGCACATACATTTTGTAATGAGTGACTGTAATGAAAGTCAAATGAATTATAATAAAATATGGAGTTTTAAAAAAGAAAACTGCTCAGTGCATAATGTTGCTGGGAAAACATTTAACAGTGTTTCACTGCGTGCTATTGTCAAAGTAAATAACTACCCAAGACAAACTTACAAAGTGGTTTTAACTCTAATGTGATGCAGAAAGTCAGTCATTTAATTTGTTAATTAGTATTATGCCAGAAACTATCTATTCAATATGAAGCAAATATGTTTACAATCTTATCTGCCATCTGTTTAATAGATGGGAGAATACTTAGAGCTGGATTCTCAAAGAGGGTTGTGGAAAATTTGTTCCACAATTAGTGGAGCAGATTTTTTAATTCTGGAAGAATTTTGCATGTGTGGGGAGCACCTCCACTAAGAAGACGGTACATCACGGCACCGCTACTCAAGATTAGCGATTGCCTATAATGTGTTTCAGCAGATGCTACCAAATTTAAGGAGTGGGAAAAATGTTTTTTAAAGGATACCTATGAATACTTTGAAATATCTATATAAATATAACACTGGCTCACAAAAAGTAGAACTGATTTTGCACACCAAAATTTTAAGCTCAGATTTACAGATAATGGAAGGCTCTGTTATCTCATGACATCCATGATTTCTGTTATGAGCCATTTTTCAAGATTTCATAGGAGAAAGCTTCAATTATACAGTATGTTAAGCCATTAGAATGAATTCTCAAGGTGCATTTAAACGGCTGCTTAAGAATGGATTTTAAATCATTATTTGGAAGAGATTTACAGTAAAATTGGTGATCAGTGACCTTTCATTTGGTGTCCTGGGCAGGCGGCACCTGCAGTGACCCCCACACAGCAGAGATCCCGGACAGCCTCTCGGCCCGCTGCCTTTCCCTCCCACGCCCTCCTCTCACTGTGAAAAGCAGGTTCCGCCTCCCTCCACATGAAGGCTCTCCACGCTCCTGCGTGCTTTCCCCTGACTCTCACTGTATCCTTCTTCCCCTTTCTTTCAAGACATTCCGGCTTTTATAGCTATTACTCCACCCCCATGATATCCATTATCAGTGAAGAACAGCTTCAAGAATTTGGGTAAACATGTTATTCACTATTAGTGACCAATGCTGCCCATATTTACCATATTGCCAACCTTTGGTGTGCCGATATAACTGTATTTTTGCCAGCGAGGGCTATTGTAACTCTTGTTAGCAAATCACGATCCACCTCTGCAGGTGACGTTTCCCATGGCCAGTGCCTCCTCCCTGGTGTTTACCAGCACAGCTAAAATCAGTTCTCCATTTCAGCTCTTCTATTAACTTCAAAGCAAAATATGATTTCTGTTTTTAAAAGCTCTCCTTCCTGTGTAGGTGTTGTATGTTTGCTGTCCTCTGAAATTATCTGAAGACATATAGCTCTTGCAAAAAGGATGGAAAAGATTACTTAGGAAGAAAACTAATGATGGTCATACAAACAAATTGTTTTGTTAAATATCAGCTTATTCCATCCCTCCTTCATCTGCTCGTTCCCAGACTCCCTGCAAACCCCCTTCCCGTGAAAAGGCTTAAGGCTTACACTATGAGCCACTTGCAAGGGGTGAGATCTGATGGTGATCTGTGTCATGGGATCCTGCCCCAACATTTAAATCATGTTTCCTTCTGAACCTTGTTTGGCTTATTGTGTGGAGCTGACCTTATGGGCTCTGGTCCTTGGGGAAAGCACTTCCTGGGTCTCTGAAATGTCTCTGCATCCACACATCCAAGCCGGGAAAGCTTCCTCTTCCCAGGATTTCATGACGTGCTCATAGGATAGCCCCGGGCTACAGAGGTCGCTGCGACTGGGACCGAATTTCTGACAAACTGTAGTTGTTGCCATAAATATGTTTCCACAGCTCTTGAGTCGCTCCACCATGGTCCTTTA
Source organism: Cebus imitator (assembly GCF_001604975.1). Taxonomy (NCBI): domain Eukaryota; kingdom Metazoa; phylum Chordata; class Mammalia; order Primates; family Cebidae; genus Cebus; species Cebus imitator. The sequence goes on along the minus strand of NW_016107639.1, from coordinate 679,226 downwards.
ATTTTCAAAATGTTTGGAGCGTACACAATGCAGACGTGTACCGAGGTGTGTATTTGAAAGAGGTGTGTCTATGGTTAAATCCCACCACTTAAGAACGTCGGGACCCTCTCTCTCAAGTCAGGATGAAGACTTTTGTATAAACACCACCCCAATGCTGTCCCCGCTCCACGTCTTTAAAAAAAATCACATTTCGGGCTAAGGAGGTTTAGCCAAACAGGCACCTGACTCCCCAGACCTTCTGGACACCATAGAGAAAGTCCAGTGAAGACATGACAGGATTAAAGCCATTGTGGCATTCTGAAACTCAATTCATCTGTTCCTAACAGTGCTTCAATAGTATCCTAGTAACCTTTTCTGTGAAGCTTCATCTGGTCTGTATTTGCAAACACTATTAAAAAAAAAAGGCCTTGCATTCAGGGGGAAAAAAAGGCTGTGTTAAATCTCTTCTCAGAGCTGCCAGGGAGAGGTGCAGGCGCCACTGTGGGCAAGAGTATTTGCCAACATGCCATATGGGAGTCATGGTTGGGACTTTTTTTTTTCTAGAATAATTAAATGTTGATGGCAGAGTTCAAATGGATCATTAAAATTCAAAAGTGTAAGAAACAGATTTTTTCTTATGTTGCTGAACGCTCCAGAGGGCTGAACAGCCCGCAGAAGTGAGGCAGGCTGCCGCCCTGCCATCAGCGTGCGTGGGGTGGTGCTAATTTGATCATAATATAGTCATCTCTGAAGATTACAGCTATTCAATTAAATATTCTAATTAACCTGAAGTATTAGGCAAATGATACTAATTACAAATATTCTCCTGAGATTCACAGCAATGAAAATCCCACTTGCAACTGATACTTCTAGCCAATGTTTCGTAACACAATGTCCTATATCATAGGCTTTCAGAATATTAAAATGCAGTTAATTTGCCTAAACCTCATTTGTTTAATGGCATTAGCATTTTGTTTGAAATTGTAATAAACGTACATCCCGCTTTCAAGTAAAATTTAAAATGAGTGTACTCTTGGGGTAGCTTAAGATTCCTGTTTACAGACCCAGCACTTTATTCAGTAAGCGGAACAGTTTGAGCTTAACTTTCAGCCATTAAACATATTGAAATTGTTTAAAAATGCTAATAATTTGTCTTTTCAAATAAGAAAAAAAGGATATTTTGCAGTAAAATTTCATGATGCCGCCCACGTGACTGGTCTCCCACTGCGAGGGTTCTGGGGCTTGAACTTTCCCTCGTCCCCGGGAGAGCGGCTGTGTTCTGGAGGGAGGCTGCGTGTGCCCTCGCAGGAGCATTTGTGCCGGGAAGCAGCTGCACCCTTCAATTCCCTGCACTAGCTTCCTCTCTTCTTTACATTATATTTACCCCCCTAAGGTGTCTGGGTTTCTGGGTAGCCAACCTTGGAGGTGTAATGAGACTTATGACCTCAGGAATCTCGCCCTGACACCCCACCCCCAGCCCTAGGTGCAGCTCTAAGCTCTCTGTGGCAGTCCTCCCCCCCACCCCCCTTCCCAGCAGCTCGTGTGGGACCCTCTTGCCCAAGCAACATCGCCCTCTTTGCATTTTGGGCCGCACCCGTGGCCTGCACGATGTCCTGCTTCCCACTGCTGAGGAAAGACCCCGCTGACAACTCTGAGAGTTCAGTGAGCGTTCACCACGCCAGCTCCAGGAGTGTGACTGCCTGCCCGCAGCCCTGCCGATCCAGGAAGCCGCATTTCTGGGGAAGTACCTGCCTGGAGTGTCTTCGTGACCGTGTTGTCAGACAAAACAGAGGGCCTGGCCTCCCCCTCTGATTTATGACCCAGCCGTAGGGGCAGAGGGGCTGCAGGAGCCACCGTTACGAGCAGGGGTGACTTTGAAAGCACAGACACAGGAGCGTTTGTTAGAACGCCCGTGCCCTGTGACAGGCTTCCATGAGTCTGGATATTGGAGAAGGGGAGGGTAAACACAGCACTGGAATGTTTAATCACATAGTGAGAAGCACAAGGTTCGGATTAAAAATCACCCACAAACGTAAAGGAGAGAATGAGAGCATGAGAACCCAGAATTGTGCAGGACACACAGAACTGTGCCTGGGGGTCCACACCCGGACAGACGCGGCCTGCCATGTCTCTGTGGGCACTGGACCCAAGCCAGCACTCACCGGAGGGGGAAGTGGGCGAGTGATGCCATCTCCACCAAGCCGGCCCCACGTGCAAGGCAGTGATGGACAGACACATCCTCTGGGGGAGTGAAACTGCTAGAAAGATTTACCTTTATAAACGCTGATGTGATAAAATCACTAGCAAATGCATTCATCGCTTAGAAATGGAGGAAGTAATGGGGGGACTTTCATTTCTATAAAGCGAACAGAACGGAATAATAAACTCAGGGGACAGATAATCCTGCGTGATGTACACATTTTTAAGATGGCAAAGGCAAAGAAGGGATCCACTTTTATGAGGGGGGGATTTCTGCACCGGTGGCAACGTGGACCCTCCGTGTTGCAATGAACCAGCTACATAGTGTGTTCAGCCTTTTCTCCCGTATCATTTCAACCAGGATACGTAAAATCGCGTGCAGAGAGAGGGAATGCGATTGCCAGGATGTGTGTGCAGAGGGTCGAGCTTCATGCTCACAAGGGCATTCTGGTGTCTGGGAGTTCAGGTGCCTGCAAGCCTTTGCTCTCTGACCTCAAACCACCCATGTTCACAGCTCCTAGAGCAAAGGGGACAAAACAGACTTGGTGCAAGAGTCCTGAGGAAGAGCATTTCATGACACGTGAAGACTTGCTGGAGTGGAGGACGAAGTTTACACCGATGTACGGAAGTCCGTGTTCCAGAAGACACCTCCGGAGGACCCTTTGCTGGTGGTGAACTGGGGTGTTTGCAACGCTCCTGTGTTCACCACACCTTTGCTTACTAGTGAGTTAGTTTAATGGAGCAAAGAAGTCTTGATCAAAAGCAACATAGAACACTGAAATCATATTCTGGTTGTTTTCCTGAGAGGAACATTCTCTGCTCATCATCGAAATGGCAGGTGCTGTGTGTGGCATGTCAAAAATGTCCTTCCTCTTTCAGTCACAGTGGCCCTGCTGACTGCCCATCACTGTTCGAAATGGTCACTGAAGGAGTGGCAGAGAAGTCCTGGTGACCAAGAAATAATGAAAAAAGGAATCAAATGAGCTAAAAATAGGAGGATGAAGACAGAGAGACATAATAGAGTGAAAACCTCCTTCAAAAAGAGGCAAAATCCAAGAGCTATTATCTGGGGTTTCAATTGCCCCTGGAAAGTGAGGAGAGTTCCAATTCTGGAAGGTTCTCTGTCTCTTCATATTTCTGAGCATGGAGCAGTTTAGAAATGAGCAGTAGGAAGGTTCTGGAGTGTGGGCTGCCAAACCCAGGTGGTGGCTGGGCAGGAAGCACAGCCCTTGTGTGAGTCTGACGCTTCTGGTTCTAAATGTTTCACTTCCTCCTTTAAGTAATTAATATGATCAGTGTCACTCAGATGGACCAAGAAGCTGGAAATTGTTGTAGGACAGCTTGTGGTTATGTTCTTTTTAAAGAAAAATCACTCTGTCTTGAGGTGAAAATGTCATCCCTCCTCATTTTCCCTGCAAAAAAGCCAAGGTATTTGCCCAGAAAATATACTTTTGAATACATGAGCTCTGCATTCACTTAGAAGACTGACGAAATGAGTGACTTCCAACATGAGACGATCTCATTTTATCTGGAGCCATTGCCAACGAGCATCTGTAGTCAGTGACCAGGAGAACAAGTTAGTGTGAGTCTCATCCAGTGCCTGTGAGCTGCTTCCAAGGGTCCCTCTCCCCGGCGCCTCTTTCCCACTGGACAGTCACTCCCGGCACTGTGGCTCACAGGCCCTCTTCTCCAGAGCCAGCAGCAGGGATCGATGCAACTCCGTGTTGTCGGGGGGGACGCGGGGACCGGCCTTGAGGGTTTGTTTGGAGGAAGGGGAAACCCTGGGGGTCTCACATCAGCATGTGTGGCCAAGTCCATCCAGGGGAAGACAAGAGTCCACAGCCAGCTCCTTCCACCCTCACTTTCAGCGTCTCACCTACAGTTTTAGCAGCAGCCTCAGGATTATTCACAGCAGTAAGCCACACTTCCACCTAGTCCCTTTGTGTGCGTGTGCGTGTGTGTGCGTGTGCGTGTGTGTGCGTGTGCGTGTGTGTGCGTGTGCGCGCGTGTGTGCGTGTGCGCGCGTGTGTGTGTGCATGTGTGTGTGTGCGCGTGTGCGTGTGCGTGCGCGTGCATGTGCGCGTGTGTGTGCGCGCGTGCGTGTGCGCGTGTGTGTGCGCGCACGTGTGTGTGCGTGTGTGTGTGTGTGTGCGCGTGTGTGTGCGTGTGTGTGAAGGGCAGGGTGGCATCTTCACACCTCCGCTGAGTCCTTCGTGCCAGGAATTATCATTCACTGGACCGTAGTTGCAATCCAGAAGGCTCGTGTGTGCACGGGAAACCAGGACTGCAAACACGCACCCCCACACAGTGACTGCCGGTACCAGAGGCAGCGCCACACAGAGCACAGGGCGGTGCCCAGGCGGGCAAGTGTGAAAGGCTCTGAAGTAAACTCTTCTGTGACATGTTTTTATGACATAATTATATTGATCTGAAAGACATTCATCCAGAACCACAACCTTTTATACCCCAAGAAAAAAACCCAAGCCTGTATAATCTTTTCAATCACTTGATATTCATAGTCTTACTCGAAGGTCTCTGAATATGTCATGTGTGTAATACCGATGCGAAATTTGGCACCGCACTCACTCCCAGCAATATGTTTCAATAAGGTAATTTTCCTGCTGCCTAAGAAGATCAGCAGGGTGCAATCCGGAACAAAAACAGAGTATGACATCTTATTCAAGCATACATCTGGAGGACAGAACTATACTTTATTAAAGGAAAATGGGATTTCAGGATTGTTTTGACAAGCGGTAAGAATGCACACCTCAGTTTACATACAGTGCAGCCGGGAAACGCCAGGTGCCTCTGCAGCCCCCGGGATAAAGCCCATCAGCCTCAAGGGGACTGGGTGGGCACCTGGCTCTGGGACACCCTTCTCTGGAAAACAAGCACATGCGGCATCCATTTTATTTCCCATTTTTACTTCCTTGATGTTCAGAATCAGTGCATCATTTGTTCCTCAGTGGATGGTGCACGTCGCTTTCCTGCTCTTTCCAAAGTCCCCCCGAGTGGCAGTTCTTCCTTTATTCTTAAGGGTCATCCTGATTCGCTGCACGGGAGGGGGAAAGAAGAGCACATTCTTTGACCTTCTTAAATCAATGTAAGCCTTGAGATTTAAAATAAATACTGAAAATAATGCCAGATTTTAAAATACCAGCTGTGCAGAAGCACTCGCCTCCTTTTAAATAACCTGCTTTTATAGCATGCGTGTTTATGACCCACCCAAAGCCTGCCAGGGATCTCGGGCCTCTGCCTCTGATTTTGCTGGTGTTTCCCTAGATTTCTACCTCAAAACGGTCAAAACATTCACCACTTTAGTTACTGCGAGCAGCGCGAATTCCTGAGTTAATCACAACTGTGTCTGTGAGAACGAGCAGAGCGAGGCGTGGGCGTGGGGCTCCCGAGGCTCCTGACGGCCTGGCACGTCCTGCCATCCAATTATTCAGCATAACTGCACCATCACGGTAGCCACTCGCCTTTCTCCTTTTCTTTACAAAGAAAGCGTAAAAAATATTAAAAATAAGATCAAGCCAAATTAAACACTGGAAAACTTATTAACCTGAAGAGAAAAAAAAAAAAGATTGGAAAGAAGAATTTGTGCATCTTATTGCACACAACAGGCACAATCACAGTCCTGAATATTTCAACAATGAAATGGTTTCTTTAAATTTCAGATTTTGGTACCACCTTATTTTCAGAAATCATTCTGTGATTTGTTCAGTTTTGTGGGCCTGGAGAAGAAGCTACATTAAAGAAAAAATTTTAAATATTTAAACTGAAATAAGCTCAAAAATTTGCAAAGACTATTTGTCAGTACGGTAATCCATGGAAACCTTCCCAGCCTCTGTGTTCTGCAGCACTTGTGCTTAAAAGCACCAGGAAGTCTGTTGTTCCCAGTTTATCTTAAAACAGATGCACGCTTTGAGATGACTTGTCGGCCAACAGCAAATAATTAGACTATTGTGTGGTGCAAAAATACTAAATATAACTGCTGAAAAAGGGAATGTTTTAAACACATGCCATTAGCAGTTTTAGAAAAAGGAACTTAGATCCTTTTATTCATAAAATAAGCTCAGCACCAGAATTGAACGGAGGATGAGCACTGACTGCAAGAGGAGACCTCCCCACTCCGAAGCTCCGTCTGTCTCCGCCTGTGCAGTCTGGAGGTGGAGAGGCCGCCTTTGGCTAATCCCTTTGTGATCTAATGTACGTGTCCGGCCGCTGTGTGTGCACATTCACAATACCCACCCCTGCAAAGGCAAAATGCCATCCACAAGCTGAAGCTTTGATGCAGGGCTGAGCCCCAGACATGTGTTAACCAAGGACAGCGGTGCGCCCTGGCCACCCTCCGGACGTAGGGAGTGAGCTCAGGTGAGGAGCCGCCTGTGCACAGCTTTGCTCCCCACTCCCATCTGTGTGTCCTTATGACATTTTATTTAGCACAAGACAAAAGCACTTTTGGTTTACAGTCTGCAAAAGAAAAAAGAAGATTAAGAGATGGTTTATGAAGGAGAAGAGCAGTACAGACAGGCTGGAGCCTCTTCGTGGCTTCGGCGTCCAGATGGGCTGAGTTCTGTTCTGATCCTCATGACCCAGCAGAGTTCGACAGAGACACAGATCCCACGCTGGAGATGCAGAGATGCACAAGTCTGCCTTCTGAGAACTGAACTGGATTTGGTTCACAGGGGTTTGTCATTTTTCCACGTTTAATTTATTCCGAAATATATTTTGTATGTCAAGATGTTGACTAGAAGGTATAGGAGAAATATTAAAACTTAACTTTATCATAGCCACACTACTGAATGAATTTTTTGCTCTTATAATTAATTTTGTAGGCTCTAAGCAATGCATCTTAAGTCATACATTAGAAGAAAAAAAAAATTAAAAGAATGCTCAGACAAAAGCCATTACCTTCACTTTCTTGGCCTGGATTACCTTGTTTCTTGTTTCTCAAAGATAGTATCTCACTCTTCAGCACTTAAGCTCCTCTCCTGAAGTTGGGAGTCAGGGACTTTTTGTGATACTCAAGACTTGATGAGAAGGGCACAAAAAAGATGCATTTTTTTTTTTTTTTAATTTATCAGCAGGACAGAAAGGGCACTGAGGAGGAAGGGCACGGCCAGTCCTGCAGGGCTGCTGTGAGGACCCATAGGCTGGGGGTCTCCTGGCCCGCAGCACACAGCTCGCTCTTCTCTCCCCGAAGCCACTCCAGCCCCCTCCCAGGAATGCTGCGCTCACTGTCCGTTCTGAGTCCCGCTGACATTATTTTGGTGTGGAAGCAGAAACAAACGCGTGGCGGTAAGGCCAGGGCACACGTGCACTGTGGAGCACTGGACACCCCGTGTCTGTTCTAGCGCTGGTGTGTAGTCGATTTTCAACACCATCTGATGAGTGGGTCATAACCGGAGAAAAAATACAGCATTTAATAAATCCAAAGCCAGGTTGTCACCCTGGGCTCTGTATCCCTCTAATCTGGCCATGGCGTATGGCGCATTTGTGCTGTGAGCACAGGCAAGCCCTATGAGAGCATACCCGGAACTCAGGCCAGCCTGCGACTGTGCCCCAAAGGCAGGACGGCAGTGACTTCTGAGCGGACAGGCTCACAAGCGGGGTCACTGTCTTCCTTCTCTACGGGAACCCCGGAGTAAATGGAGCTGTGCCGGGCGGCGGGGATCTCATTTTCTAAAGTAAAATGTAATTATTTGGTTTCAAGCCAGATATAAATTAAAAAATTAAACAAGCAAACAATATATTTTTAGATGCTTCCTATTTTGGATTTATTTTAAAGCTTAATGAAATGTAGCCTTTAGAAAATGTATTCCAGCATTGCATTATTTTATTCTAACGCTTTCACCCACCATCAATTCTTAATCCAGAAACTCATGTAGGGAAGCGTTCTGGCTCAGTACACTAAGCCACTAGATGAAAACTCCAGGGAGAAGGAGCTTCGTTCCGCCCTTGCCGTTATCCCCCGCGTTACCCTGGACAAGTTACTTAGCGCCTGAGCCTGTGCGCAGGGAAGCCGCGCCCGAAGGAATTCCCCGAGCGCGTTACTGCAAAGCTCTCCACGTGAAATGGGCAGGGCTTTAGCAACAACAGGCTGATTAAGTGACCGATTTTGGACACCAGATCCTTTGTGGAGACCATCCTTTTCTCCCTCCTGTGAACCTGCCGAGACCAGGCAGGAGGACTGGTTGCGAGCTCTGGACGTTCCCGAGAAACGCGGAGCCGGGCCGGGTCTCCTCGCCCAGGTCTGTCCCACATTTTCATTGTCTAAACGGAACCCAGAGATTTTCTAACAGCGGCCGCTGACGCGGGGTGAGGACGCGCCCTGGGACCCACAGCAGCGCCGTGTTGGATGGAAACAAGCGGGTTCAGCGTGTGTCCGCGTTTCCCGGGCGCGCAGGCCCTGCTGCTTCCCTCCCAGACCCGCCACGTGGTCGTGTCCGCCCCGGCCTCCTCCGAGCGTGGCCGAGCAGGTGGCACCGCAGGCCGGGGACCCGGGGACCGCGTGGCCGTTCTGTGGCCTCAGCCGGGACGCCGGACCCCGCGGCTGGAGCGTCCTCTTCTCAACCCCGACGGCACCGCGGGAGCCACGGAGGGCCCTTGGGTCTAAAACGCTGCGGGTTGTGGGGCTGCCAAGCTCCGGTTTCCACCGCTTTCTAGATGGTTCCACCGGCCCAGCGCCCGGCTCATCCCGGCCTTCTGCGGACCCCGCCGCGCGTCTCGCGTCAGTGGGGCTGGAGCTGCGGAGGGCCTGGAAGGAAGGACCCCCCCTCCGACGCGCCTGGAGCTGGAACCCCACGTGCCCGAGCGCCGGGCGGTGCCAGGGTCTCCGCAGCGCCCCGGCCTCTCCGCCCTCGGCCGCCTGGTCGGTCTTTGGAGATCGCGCCCTGTGGCCACTGCTGACGGGGTCCCGGGGCCGCGCCTGCACCCGAGACTCGGGGCGCAACTGTCAGGCGGCGCCGCCGCAGCTCTGCCCGCGCCAGAGGCACCTGCAGGGTCCTCCCCTCCCAGCCACACCCTGGGCTGCGCCGCCCCCGGGCCTCCTGCGGACCCGTCAGGCCCAGCCGCCCTGCCTCTCTGCCCCCTACGGTGGGTGCACGCAGGGCACACGACACATGCACACCACACACACACATACACGACACACACATGCCTGGTACACGACACGCACACCACACACACATGCACACCACACACACACATCACACACACATGCACATCACACACACCAAACATGCACATGCAAACCATACACACCACACACACACACCACACACCTCTCACACACGCGCACACCACACACACATGCACACCACACATAGATGCACGGTACACAACACACACATCACACACATGCACAACACAGACACCACACACGCACACCACACACACACACCACACACATGCACACCACATACACCACACACACACACCACACGCACATGCACACCACACACACACACACACCACACATACATGCACGGTACATGACACACACACCACGCACATGCACACCACACACACATACCATACACACACACCACACACACGAATGGTACACGACACGCACACCACACACATGCACATCACACATGCACATCACACACACCACACACACATGCGCACCACACATATATGCACATCACACACACCAAAAACACACATGCACAACACACACACCAAACACATGCATACCACACACACCACACACACGCACACCACACACATGCACACCACACACGAATGCACAACACACACACACATGCACAACACATCACACACACCACACACACATGCACACCATACACACACCAAACACCACACACAAACGCACACCACACACACATGCACACCACACTCACATGCATACCATGCACACATGCACACCACACACATGCACGGTACACGACATGCACCACACACACATGCATGGTACATGACACACACACCACACACACATGCACATCACACACATCACACATATAAGCACATCACACACAACAAACACACATGCACAACACACACATCAAACACATGCACACCACATACACCACAAACACATGCACACCACATACACATGCACACCATGCACACCACACACATGCACACCACACACACATGCACAACACACCACACACACGCATACCACACACACCACACACACATGCACACCATACACACACCAAACACCACACACAAATGCACATCACACTCACATGCATACCATACACACATGCACACCACACACACGCATGGTATACATTACACACACCACACACAACACACACCAGATACACACCACACATGCACATGCATAACACACACAAGCACGGTACACAACACACACATACCACACACAGAACACACCACACACACACACCACATGCATACCACACACTACACACCACATGCTCACCACACATCACATGCACACCACACACCATATGCACACTATATACCACACACTACACACCACACACCATATGCACATTCCACATGGACACCACACATCACACTAGACACACCACATACCACATGTAATACCACACACACTACACATGCCACACCACATACCATAGGCACATACATACCACATGCCAAACACCACACTAGACACATATCACACACACCACACACAACATGCATTTACATGCAAGAACACACATGTACCGATAAACACACCACACACCACACACATCAAACATACACACACACTTTACACACAACACACACACTACACTACACATACAACATACACAGTCACATCACACTACATACACACCACACATGAACAGACACTTAAAGCACACACCATAAACATACCTTACACACGTGCTCATGCAGCACATACACACTACATACATGTACAAAACACACGTGTAGACACACCACTTTGTACACTCACCACACACATGCACTCACAATACAAATGCATACTTGCCACCCATAAACATAAACATACTTGTGCACACACCAAATACCATACACATGCCTGCACACATACACACATGCATGAACATGGTACCCTGCCCTGGGGTCATGTAAGGTATCTCACGGCCCCCATGAATAATAACATCCAAGCTGATGTAGACGTGGTCTCCAATTGGCAGAGACGCACACCTGGGGGATGCCGAGGCCTTGACTCGAGATGTCAGACCCAATCCCAAGGGTTTACATTCTTCAGCCCAGGGATGCGTTGGCCAGGGAGGGGCTGCTGGTGTCTCCTCACTCCCTAAGCGGCAGCTCTTCTTTGGGTGAATCACAGTGACGTCACGGGCTTTTCACAGAATACCACTATTAGAGTAGAGCTTCCACTGCCGGCCAAACCAGCCTTCAGTGCATAATGAATGAAAATTACTCCTCATTAAATTGGGCATGCACATTTTGGAGGCTGAGCCATAAGTGCTAAACACTTTGATAATCTGATCCAAAGCCAAAGTGTCTGCACAAATGAATTTGAAGGGACTTCATTTCTAAGCTATTCTTTCTCTCTTGTCCCCCACCCCCAGGCTTGAGAGAGACCCTTTTGTAAATGTGCTTTGGTTCATCCCTCTAGAAAGCATGAGAAACAGGGTATCCTCTCTTCTAGGCCAATGGAGAGTACAGAGTAGGTGACACCCATTGCCTTGGTGGTAGTTTTGTATAAAGCTTAAAACAGTCAGTGAAAAGTTCTTGACAGCCGAAGAGAACCCTCTGTCAGGAGCAGTTCTAAGCATAAATTAATGAGACCGCCACACTCCATAACATAACTGGTATGCTCTGGGACAAAGATCACAATTTAACTAAATAGGCACTAGAAATTGTCAATTTCAACTGAAAACATCCATGTTATTGCATGAATCTTGAATGGATTAACTGCAATCTGAAAGTTGTATCTAAAACATTGTCTAACAGTCAATCTGAAATTGCCAAAAAGTATCAGTCATGTCCCAGAGGACTGGAGCATGATTTTATTTGGTCACTTCGTGTCACCTGTGCTGAATGGCCCTGATGTCCAGTGACCACAGTAGCCACTGAGGTGAAAGGAGGCACTGATCTGGAGGAGGAGGCAGCATGAAAGGCATCCTCCACCTGATGGCTGCTCCCTTTGCAGCACGGCAGTACCCTACAAGTCTCACTTTTAACTCCATCTGTGCAAAGTTTCACATACCTTTTCCGGTACAACTCATCTGCTGGTTGATAAGATCAAGTACACAGTTTTCGTATGCTTAAGCTCCATTGCAGATATGAGCCCTTCTGGTGGGATTCATATACCTCTAGAAATTTGTGTATGTATAAATCAGATCATGATTTAATGCAAATAATTAAACAATGCTTACGAATGCCATTTTGGAAAGTAAATGGTGATTCCCAATTTATTAATTTTTTAAATTTACACTTACATGTTTGGGTTTTCTTAAACAGGTGTGAACAATTGTAAACCCGGAAGTGCTGATCCTTCAAGATGGACGCCGAGCGACTGACCGGGCCTAAATTTAAAATAGAAGCTGCCGTTTTGTGACTGGAGGTCACACAGGCTGAGTTCCCTGAAAACCCACACCTTTGTTCAACTTGGGAACTGTCAGAGCTCACCTAAACCAACCAGGCAGAGCTTAGCTACCTAGACCAATCTAAACTAAGCAAGCCTGAATCTTTCATTTGCATACACAGACCTGATTGGGAACCTGGGTGAGAACTTTCTCTTTAAAAGCCAAATCCTCCCTTTGGTGTGCTCTGGAGTGCACCTCTACACCAAAGGTCCCCCAGTCTGCAAACTGTTCCCTTGAATAAAGTTTCTCTCTGCTTGTCTTCACATCGGGTTCATCTATATGACACACCCAGGCAGGCATACAGTAACCCAGCTCACGTTTACCAACCGTATCCCAAGCACCAGCTCTCATTTGCTGAGAACTCCACAGACATCTCCGTGAACTCTGCTGGGCCTCTTCTTATTCTGCTTTAAGTTCCAGGAAGCAGAGCTCAAGACAGACGATCGTCTGTCCCCTAAAAAGCTCGCACTCCTCCCATGATTATCGCATGTGTTTTAAGCTGTTTCTTTAGCCCACAGCCCCTCCACTTATTAGGAGGTCTTAGTACATTAAGATGGTTTTCGTTCAATTTGGCAGTGACATATAATGCTTATGGTTACTCTGCTACTCTGAAGGCAAATTACTTTTCTTTAAACATAGTTTGTACATACAAATGGTCCTGATGAATGCAGTTTAAAAAATAAACCCATAAGACCTGAATTCCTAGGTCTGATATATGAATGTGTTGATCATTTATCAGCAAAAGCTGGTTGGTTGATCTGTCCTTCCCAACATAAATGCAGATGTAAAGTGAAATGGCCACAAAGGCACAATTGCTGTGAGGTCTAGACTCCTCTAGCCATCTTCTGTGAACTTTCCCTTGCCAACGCATACAAATACACACTCCTTCACCATCAAGTATGGTGTCAGCCGTAGGGTTTTCATAGACGCTTTTTATCAGGTTGAGGACGTCCCTGTCTATTTCTAGATAGCTGAGAGTTTTTAATCATGAATTGATGTCAGATTCTGTCAAATAATATTTTTTGCTTCTATAGAAATGACCATATTGCTTTTCTTTTTTATGTTAATATGGTGAGTTATATTGGATTTCTCTGTAAATGTTAAATAAAATTTACATTCTTGGGAAAAGTGGAGGGTGTTTGCATAAAATCCATTTTTAGATTCAATTTGCTAAGTTTTGTTTAAAATTTTACATTTGTGTTATTAAGGAATATTGGTCTATGGTTTTCTTCTCTTGTAATGTTTTTGCTTTGGAGTAAAGCTGGCTTTATGGGGTGAGTACAAAAAATTTTCTCCTCTTCGATTTTCTAGAAGACATTATCTAAAGTTGGTATTATTTATTCCTTACATGTTTAATGGAATTCATCCATGAAGCCACATGGACCTGAAATTTCATTTCTGGGAAGGTTCCAAATTACAATCCAATTTTACTAATGGGCGTAGGGCTATTCAAGTTATCTGTTCAACTTCTTTCCTGCATAAAATTTGGAACTATGTGTCCTTCAAGAAAGCTGTCCATCTTATCTGATTTGTTAAATGTGTGGGAGTAGGGTTGTTCCTTACATCCCCCTGCTCTCCTTTGGGTACCTGTAGAATCACAGTGAAACCGCCTCTGTTACCTGATGCTGGTACTTTCTGCCTCTCTTTTATTCCCAATTGTTCTGTCTAGGGATCCTACAATTTTAGTGATCTTCTCAATGAATTAACTTTTGTTTTTTCTAATTTCTTTTCTGCTTTCCTCTTTTCTATTTGATTTGTTTCACTGATATTTGCATTTTCACTATTTTGTTTACTTCATATTTTAATTGCTTCTCTTTTCTGATTTCTAAGAGTGTGTACTGGGGTGACTGCTTTGAAGCATTTCTTCTTTTCCAATGTAAATGCTCACTGCTATCAACTTCTCCCCAAGTAATGCCTTAGTAACACCCCAGAAATTTGATATGTTGTGTCTTTTATTTTCATTTAGATCAAAATAATTTCTAATTTTCCTTATGATGCCTTCTTTTACCTTTGGATTATTTAGCAGTGTTTCATTCAATTTGCAAACATTTTAGCATTTGTTGGATTATTAGATTAGTGATTTATAATTTAATTACGTTTGGTCAAAGAACATACATACATCATATGATTTAAATCCTTTAAAAAATTAAGCCTTTTTGAAGAAGTAGAATAGAGTCTATCTTGGTAAATGTGTGAACGTGAAAAGAATATGTTGTTCTTAAATGGGGTATTCTATAAATGTTGGTTAAATTCTATTGCGGTTGAGGATGTTCAGTTTTTCTCTATCCTTTCTAACTTTTTGTTTGCTAGATCTACCAGTGGCTGAGAAAGAGCTGCAGGAATCTCCAAGGATAATTTGAATTTCTCCTTCTCTTTGCAGTTCTACCAGCTTTGCTTTGAACCTTGAATTTTAGTTTCAGAACATTCAGGATTTGTATACGTTGTCTTGGACAATTGACTCCTCACCACCATGTATCACCTCTCTTTAGCCCCTGCAAAATTCTTGTTCTGAAATCTACGGTGTCTGATATTAATTGATATAGCGATTCCAGCTTTCTTTAAATTCGTGTCTGCATAGTATATTATCTTCTACCCTTTTAATTCTAATCCGTCTTTTCCTTTATATTTAAAGTGGGTTTTCTGTAGGCAGAATATAGTCAGGTCTTACGCATTATCCAATACGATGAACTCTATTAATCGTGTCTTTAGCCTGCTTTTTTAAATGTAATTATTGATGTGGTTAGATAAAATCCGCCCTGTGGTCAGCTTACAGTTTCTGTCCGTTTTCTAGCTTCCGTTGTTTGCTGTAGTGCTTGGTCTTTGGTGAAGGCCGCCTGAACACGTGCCATTGCCACGTGCGTGGACTTTCTCGCCCTTGGCAGTCCAGTCCTCCCATCAATGATCTTTCTTACTTTTTCATCTATTTTACTTTTACATATGCTACAAACACCTAATTTACCTCTACTACTTCTATTCTCCCATCTGCAATCAGCTTCTTCCAGTCCCCAGAGAGGGACAGCGTTTGTGGCTTCCCCAGTGGTTGGAGACTGTGCTCCAGAGAAGAGAGGGGACCCCCCACAGTGGATGCTGCTCTCTGCCCCTCACACCCCCACACCCCACGCACCTTGAGGGATGCTGCTTTGGGACTCCTGCCGGCCAAACCTTTCTGTGAACACCCAGTGAGGCGCACAGGTAAGAGTCCACGGACGTGAGCAGTTCCCCTGTGCCAGGCCCCAGGCTCCTGCGTCCCCTCGCCAGGCCACACGTGGCCTATCGCTGTTTAGTAACCAACACAGATGAAGGCTCCTGGGCGGTGCCTGCTGCCCTCTGCCTGGCCAGCAACAGAAATGTGTCTGCCTTTCTCCGTAGGCCCCTGTCACTCCTTGGATTCTGAGTTGATCGATGGCCTCTGCCCTCAGCTCTCTTACAGATTCAGAAGAAAAGAAAAGTTGTGACTCCACATCTGTCCCACCTTTGCTGTTGTGCTGCAGGAGAGAGGCGCTTCCTGCGTTTCGACATTCCAAGTGGACGCCAGGAGTCCTCATTAGGTTTTCGTTTCACCTGTTTTCTCCGAGAAACTACTGTTCCTTCTGCAAAAGACACTCTAGCTTTGCTGCCTCATCCTGGAAATAGCCACATTATGTAACACACCAAGATGGCGCTGACACAGGCAGCAATTAGCCGTGGGACGCCACGGCGCGTCCACACCTGGCCAGTGCTGTATCGGAGGACCGTCAGGCTTCCAAGGACGCAGGTGATGTGGGGGGACGCCAGGGTGGGGCACTTGAGGAGGGGCCGCCCAGGTCCACACAGACAGTGACCTTGTCACATTTGAAAGATCACAAACATGAAGTTTATTAATATATGTCTTTGTAAAGATTTTGTCTATGTTCACCAGTGCCAAGATCAGTCTCCAATAAATCTGAGACATTTGCTGGGGGTCTCTCCTGCCTGTGAGTATTCTCTGGTCTTCATTGTTTCTTGGAGAATTCTTAGAATCTTCAAAGAAAGGCCTTTATTTTATCTTATTATGTGGATAATATTGGAGACTGCATTTAGAGGCCAGAGTGGCTGAGAAAGGAGCAGAGTAGGTGCTGTGAACATCCTGGGTCGATGCTACATTTGTGGACCCGGGAACTTCCAGACTGTCCCTGCAGGTCCCCAGTGACTGGTGTTTTAGACGCATGCCATGTATAGACAGGACGCTGAGTGTGAAGTGCCACAAGACAGAAAGCCAGAAGCAGCCATTCAAAACAGAGCTCTCTGGTGCTGTCGTCCCCACTCGAAATTAAAAATGAGAGGCACTGTTGGAACGAAGCATCCCATTGACTGGGTTGAACAGAAATGGAGCAAAAAAGCAACCACCATCTTTACTTTGTTCTTACTCTCTGCTCGAGGGTTTTCCCCATGCGCTTGTGTTTTATTGGCAACTTATTATGCCCAGTGGAAGATACTGAAGCCTGGCAACAGGATCTTCCGATGTGCAAACAAAATGCATTTAATTTGACTCAGTGTATTACAGCATTATAATCCCCCTTTTGACTTTACATGATCGACTAATCTCATCTGTTGAGAGGGATGAGCCTGTCTCAGCCCTGATGGCAGGCTTAGAGAATGAGAGAAATTAGGGCATTCTCAGAGATTAGACGCTGTGACAACAGAGAAGGGTGCTGAACAGAGAATCTCCACAGGTGGTTCCTTGCGGCAGCGTGACTGCCAGGCGCCCAGCCTCGCCCCCGGTGGGCAGGGATGAGGTCAAGTGGGCACCCACGGCTCATAGTCCACTTCCTAGGAAGGGTCAGAGTCTGATTTCTACGAAGGAGCAAGTCCCTGTGTTGTAGTGCAAGCCAGCACTTTTAGAAAAGTGCCTGATGAATGTTTCAGGGAAATGGGATGCCGCCTGCTTTCTAACTGCAGCAGGGTGCAGGGTTTCCTTGGAGAGGACAGGTGTGCTTGGTGGAAGTGGCACAGATCAGCTGCTGGAGGGTGTGGATCTTGGATGGAGGGCAGAGCCAAACCATCAGCAAGAACAGCAAGTGAATCGGGCCCCGGGATGAGCCGGGTCTGAACGGAGGTGCGAGCTTATGGCTGAGAGCGGCAGGTCAGGCACCTGTGGCCCGGGCTTTGCCATGGAGCTTGTCTGGAAACCAGGAACGCTCTCCAGTGCTGGCTCAAGCTCTGAAACACACGTGTGATGGCATCACGGTGTCCCTGTGCTACTGCCGTCTGGAAAGCTCCCCAGCGCCTGGACAGCCTCTCCTGCAGCCCTGAGGTGGGGCTGTCTTCTCCTCTGGACCTCGGGCTGGGCGGAAGACTGGAATGCAGAAACAGCAGTGCAGCTCGGGCGACTTGCTGGGCTTCAAGCAGGTGCAGGGCCGGGGAAGCAGGGTCTGCTGCAGCTCTCCACTCAGACACCAGCCTGGCCCATGTGCAGCCCTTGGTCCTTTCTTGGACATATCTTTTCCACAACAACCGGAGCAGGGTCTGACCCACCACCCCTGGCTCCTGTGGGGTCTAGCCTCCTTCCCTCTGCCCTGGATTCCCCACTATGCCCGGGACCTTGTCACCCAGCTTTGGGGGGTGAGAGGTCATGACCTCCCTGATAGGAGGACAGGGAGGAAGAAGGTGGCTTTCCAAGGTGGCACGGTAACAGGCACAGGCAGGCTGAGTCCCCACCTTGCCAGTCCAGAATTTTTCAGCTGACGACATGCCAGGGAGGAGCTCCTGCCCCGGCTTCCAGGGTGACTCTGGTGCCCCCTCCCCACCTAAATGTGCCCAGCCCCTGCTCAGACCCAGCTGCAGGGAGCTGCAGAGGTGCAGAGGAGAGTGGCTTTGGCTTTGGGCCACTAGACGGAAGAGGGTTTGTTTGTGAAGACCAAGGTCCTAGGTCCCAAGTCAAGGATAAACCATCTTGAAAAGGAAACACTGGGCGGGTTTCTGTCCTAAACCTAGAAGAGGCACAGGCAGGGATTCGGGGGCCTCCCCAGGAGGGGCAGAGGCTGGGTAGGGCCTTCTTTGGGGTGATTTGGGAGGCATAAACTTGCTTTAGGGAATTGCCCATTGAAAATTGCATGTATCCTATGTATAAAAATATAATATTTTGGCCCATTAAAAGACTTCATTTCTAATTACACTATGAAAGAATCCGTTACAAAAAAAAAAAGGTAAGAAAAGGGTGGGGAGAGAGAAGGGGCAGAAAGTAAGAAGGGAAGGAGGGAGGAAGAAAAAGAAATGAAGCAGGAAGGGAAGGAAGGAAGAAAGGGAGGAAGAAGGGAAGGGAGGGTGGGTGGATGAAAGGAAGGGGTGGAGGGAAAGAAGGAGGAAGGAAGAGGAAGGAAGGCGGGAGGGAGGAGGAGGAGCCCCGCAGGTGAGCTGCAGGGCACCGCATGCTTCTGGCCTGTGGGAAGCTGGAGACCTCCTGAAGGATGCCGCTCCAGCTCTTTCCTTCCTGGGGCTGCGTGGGCTCCTCTGCCAGTTCCAGCTAAAGAGGAGACCCCTCCTCCCTCTGTGACGGTGCGTCCACTACCCCCTCCACAGCTGCAGTGACTTGAGTGCCTCCAGAGACAGAAGATTTTGCTTGCCCTGGGTGTTCCCGACTGACCCCCAGGGGCTGGCCCGTTAGGCACCATCCTGCACTCCCCACTACAGCCTGGCACTACCAAAAGCAGCCCAGTCAGGGAGACACAGAGGCTGGCTTGAAGGGGACACATGGCTCAGCGATGCCGGCCCTGTCCCTGGAGGCTCCTCCCATCCATGGCCTCAGTCTCCCCACGATCAGGGTGGCGGGCCACGGGGCCATCACGTTCCCTTCCTGCCCTTCCTGTCTGTTCCAGCGTGTTTATGAATAAACTTATGATGTGAACTTGAATCTAAACAATTTTTTGGTGTGAATTCTGTGATATAAAATGAGCAAAAGTGAATCAAAAACAACAACAAAAGTCTCAATAGTGGAACTATTCACAGAGCAATCGTGCATAGAGGTTCATTATTCAGTACTCCAATCCAGAAGATATATTATGTTTCATAAAATAGAGCTATGAATTGTGATCTGCCCGCCTCAGCCTCCCAAAGCACTGGCATGACAGGCGTGAGCCACTGTGCCCAGCCATGGTGTAATATTTATGAAGACATGTTGAATATTTTGAACCATAATTAAATGCAGGTGTATAAAGCCTGTGACGCGCAGGCTCGGGGAAGTGGGAAGTGGCAGGGCACGTGTGGGCCACGACCGCTGAGCTGAGAAGGCTGCTGTGTCCTGGGGTGCTGGCGGCTGGGGAGGCCTTCATTTTTCAGGCAAGTTAAAACGTGGAAAAAATAATGTATCATAGAATTGATGAAATACAGTCATGATTTCAAGTCAATTTCTTATTTATAGTTTTAAATTTAATTTTACAACTTGTACAACTTGTTCGAAAAGTTTGAACGATAATAATGCTTCCTCTAAGAAGTAAGAAACGTGCCCATCCTGCAGCTTCAGGAGTGAGGTGCGGCAAAGCATCCGGGGATCCGCTCGCCAGACGTAGGGAGCATACAATGTGTGTCAGGGAAACGGGCCGAGAAGCTCGCCATCTACTCCGTAAGTGGCACTTGTAAATCCATTTGCAAAGTCATTACTTTTCCTGAATTCTGGAGCTTCAGAATGGTCCTCATTTGGAGACAGACTCTTTCCAGATGTCCTTTGTGAAGATGAGGGCCTCCTCAAGTAGGGCAGGCTCTGAACCCCATGCCAAATGTCCTTTTAAGAAGAGAAGACAGCCAGAGATACACACGGAATGGGCCACGTGAAGACAGAGGCCACCACTGGAGTAATGCAGCTGCAGGGACGGAGCCAGGCCAGGACAGCCGGGAGCCACGCCAGGACACACGGAGCCCCCAAAGCCGGAGAAAAGGCCTCAGATTCCCCTCAGACCTCTCAGAAGGTACCTACCCTGCCAGGACCATGATTTTGGACTTCTCCAGAATACAGAGAACAAACTGGTGTTGTTTTACTTTGTAACAGTAGCTCTAGAAAACATACCCAGAAAGAGTCAGGGGGGCACGCAGGTGGAGGAGCAGGGAGCCACCGTGTCACCTCCCCCGCCGCCATGGGCTCCTCCCCGCCTCCACTTCATCCTCAACTCCAGGTCAGGCGCCTCAGCTGTCTCCCGGCAACGACTCTCACCTCCCTCCAGGCTTGTGCATCTCCTACTCTTTGGTCAAACTTCAATCCTGTTCAAACTAACTCTCCCTTTAGCCCTGGTGCCACGGCTGGGGACGCCAGGCCACATCGGTTGGTATATGTGCTGTTCCTGGCCATTCACGCTGCAGCAACGGCGCCATATTCTTTAACCCATTTTACCTTGTCCCGTGTCTGTCAAATCCACCAAGCCAACTATTTCATTCCTTCATTGTCCCAAGTCAGTCTTCTTTTAAAAATAGACTTCCTTGTGCTGGGTGTGGTGGCTCACGCCTGTAATTCCAGCACTTTGGGAGGCCAAGGCAGGCAGATCATTTGAGGTCAGCAGTTTGAGACCAGCCTGGCCAACATGATGAAACCCTGTCTCTACTAAAATTACCAAAAAAAAAATAAAAAAATTAGCCAGGTGTGATGGTGCGCACCTGTAATCTCAGCTACTTGGGAAGCTGAGGCAGGAGAATCGCTTGAACCCTGGAGGTAGAGGCTGCAGTGAACCGAGATTGCACCACTGGACTATAGCCTGGGTGGCAGAGCAAGACTCTGTCTCAAAAATAAAAAAAAAGACTTTTGTTAAAGAGCAGTTTTAGGTCTGTAGCAGAACGGAGCAGAGGGCATGGAGATCTCCCATACAGCCCCATTCTGCAGTATGTACACTTCCCCAACCACGCCCCGCTTCTCAAAATAGCATGCACTGGCTGCTATGGATGGACCCAGCTTGACCGATGACATCACCCAGCATCCATTGCTTACAAGAGGGCTCGCTCCTGCGGTGGAACATTCTATGGGCTTCCACAAATATATAATAACCCATATCCACCATTATGGCTGCCACAGATGGACCCGCCCTAACACATCCATCAGCATCCACAGCTTACCTGAGGGCTCGCACCTGCTGCATGCAGCATATTCTAGAGGGTTCCACAAATGTGTAATAACAGGTGTCCACCATTATCATATCATACAAGGTAGTTTCAGATTAGTACTTTTTAAACTTTCTGATTTAGCGAATCATAAACAAAACCAAATCTTTGTATACTGATTTTAGGGGGACATTCCTTTCCTAAGTGTTCTGGTGGAGAATAAAATTTGCAATGTGTTGTTTAAACAAACCACTTAATCAATGCATGAAACACAAATTGATTTAAAAATCTTGAAAATACTTCAGATATCTCTGGGGAGAGTATTGATACCCAGTTGAAAAATTAGCACAGGGATGCAAAAGAGTTGGGAGCTGGACTCAGCCCTGAGCTGCGTGTACTGAGCAGCCACTGTGGCTGCTGGAGGGAGAAAGCTGAAATCGCAGCCCTGGAGCAGAGCAGATGAAAGTCACCGAGGAGAGAGCCGTGCACTTGGAGAGACTTCATCAGCCAGGTACGAGGAAAACCTATCACCTGGGATCTTTTATCTCCTTCCACACATTGGGAAATAATTTACTATGAGAAACCAGGATGAAGTTCAACCACCAAACTCTTTAAAAACACACCAAAACTGAAATATCCAATCTCAGAGGACACAATTCAGTTCTTAAATTTTCTTCTTTTTATCCTCATGAAGTCCAAGAAGAATAGCTCCCAAACACCAAAGTAAAAGTCATGAGTGTTATGTTTTTCTAAGCAGGGGAGTCACCATATGGGTCTAAACATCCTCAAATCCCTAGTCAGCTTCAACAGTCTGCATAATTAGAACCAATCAAATTCTAAGCAATGCTTTTCTGTAATCCCTATACACATGTTCATGATCCAGAAAAGAGTTTAAACATAGAGAGGATATTGGTGCTTTCAAGGGCTAGATGGTTGCAGAGACACCCAGTCAATTCAAAATATGCCATTGGAATTCTGTGTCTACTCAATGAAGGAGTCTTCTTCATGGAACTCAAACTGACAAGAAGTATCAGCTTCCCGCTGAAAAGAGAAGACAGTTTGTCCGATATCTGGAACTTTTATTCTGCCCCTTGAAGACTTTTGTTGCAGACATAAAACAGCTGAGGATGTCAATGGGGAACCATCACCTCTTCATGGCAGGCAAGAAATTCCAAAAATGTTTGGTCGGTTTTGCTCCATTCTCCAAAGAAAAGGTTATATTTCCTTTTTCAGTGCCTATAATCTTTTTAGAACCTTCCCTTTATTGAGACCATAAACATCAGAGCACAGCAGCAAATCATCACAGCCCGTGGAAAACTCATCAAAAAGCCGCCCAGCAAATGATGCCGAGAAGATGATGTTGATGATACTTGAATTAACTAATTTTATGATGGTGTTTATAGCACCTGAAATATTTGGACCAATTGTTGCCCAACAAACCATTTGATAGATGAAGTCAGGATCCTGGTCAAAAACTCATTTAAACAAGCTGCCCATTTTTCAAACATTCATTTTATTGCATCCTGCTTAATAGGGTATAACTCTCCCATTTTTCTCAGAAAAACATCACTGAAACAAAAGCTTCCTGTTTTCTCTTACTGTGATATAATTAAGGAAGCCTGGAAAAGTGGAATGAATATCAAACTTCCAATCAAAGTCCCTTGGATATACCTGACTTTGCCACTACGTCATCCAGCCCTTATCAATGTTTGCTCCTGCATTGGTCTGTTTTCTGGCTATAAACTGAAGGTGTTGAAGGTGATGATTTAAAGCCTGTGCTTTCTCATGAATCCTGTGGAACAGGGCAGAGCGTAAATAAATAGAGGTAACTTCACCCATGCAGCAGCATCAGGGTTGAAGATGGCTTTGTGGTCCAAGAGCATCGCATCTCTTATTTTTATCAATGAAACAAGAGAGAATCCATGCGACTGAAAATACAGCTGCAGTTCATTCTTATGAGAGAAAAATAAAACTTCAGAATTTATTTTCAGGGTTCTCCAAGTTTGCAGCTGGCCTAAGTCTGTCTCTCACGTAGACACCAGCCTCCTGTCTCTGCCTGCCTGAATGAAACTTTAGTTTTCAAAGCACATTTATTGATTTCAGTGAAAATTTTAAAAGACATTATTGAATATGTATTATCTAATTTCATTAGTTACCACTGGCAAATTATTTCATTCTTTAAAAATATTAATCATTCATCATTTTAAAATAAGAAATATCTACTAATCTTTACCTTTCTTGTGAATCTGAAATTATTTTATAAAGTTTATGTCTTTAATGATATATAATATTTTCTACATGATGCTTCATACAGGTGGAAAGGAAATGCTTCGTTTGAGCAGAAAGAGAAGGGTCTATATTTAAAGAAATACTTTTAAGATTAAAAGATACTGAAATGGTGCCCTAAGAACGTATATCCATATAAATGTTTTTAAACTTTTAAGTTAATATCTCAACATTTAGATAACCCTATCTTCGTGTGTGTTATCAATTCCAGCTGATACCTTTTCCATTGCGTGAAATGACTGATTAAACTTATAGCTGTCTGGCCAGGCACCATGGTTCACGTCTGTAATGCCAGCACTTTGGAAGGCCAAGATGGGCAGATCACCTGAGCTCAGGAGTTCAAGACCAGCCTGACCAACATGGTGAAACCCCGGTTCTACTAAAAATACAAAATTAGCCGGATGTGGTGGTGCATGCCTGTAGTCCCAGCTACTTGAGTGGCTGAGGAAGGAGAATCCCTTAAACCCAGGAAGTGGGGGTTGTGGTGAGCCTCGATCGCACCACTGTACTCCAGCCTGGGGGACAAGAGCAAAACTCAGTCTCAAAAAAAACACAACAAAACAAAACACCTTTAGCTATATGAACAAGACCTTGCACCTTTATCTCAAATATATCAAATCATAACAAAAGACATGCCACAAAGGAATGTAGTAACACAGACATTTTCATACAGAGATGGCTTTTGAAAATATTTGTCATGTCAGTGCATCCTGGTGAAATTACACCCCTCCTTTCAACGTGATACATTAATGCAAGTTCAGAGCCACGCTGGCGGTTCTGGGAACACTGGTGTGGGATGTGTGTGCGCACAACAGACCTTGGGCCCTTCCCTCCATGATTTCCAGGTCATGCTTCACTTTTAGTGTTGATAGCAGTTAAAAGCTAGGGAAACACGTTGCAGTGCAGACAGGCGGGTCCGTGCGCACAGACTCTTTGTTTCTGAGTTTGTGTCGTAGCCATCTCTCTTGTTCTAAACAAGTAAAGTTGGAATTTTCTTTGACACTAAACCATATTTGGAGAAATTCATTGCAAAGCTGAAAATCAGATGACTGCTCCCTGTAGGATCGTGCAGGAATGCTGTTAGAGATGAGGAGGATATTAGCAGCCTGTTTGCCCAAAGGCAAGCAAGTGAATCACATTCGAGCCGCCGCACAGCTTCAGTATAAATCTAATAGTTTTGCATTTGCTTCTATTGGTGTGTCATTAACGGTACTTCTGAGTCCTAGAGACCTTTTATTTTCTCCTTCCTTTAATAAGGTGACGGCAAAGGGGTAGCTCTGCTCTGCTCCTGTTCTGACTGGCGGTGAGTGGTGGCTGAGCCGTAGTAGGCGCTAGTAGGTCAGTCTCTGCTTGTGGTGCCGGGCGGAGGCTTGGAGAAGAGAAGGGGCCCTTGGCCAGAGTCCTCACCGCCCCTTCCCCAGCTATGTGCCTCTGGGCAAGCCACAGAGTTTCGGAGATCTGTGCCATGAGGGTCTGAGTGGAACGTCACAGATTTCCTGACAGCGCTGGGACTGCAAAACTCTATGAGCAACTAAACGGCTCCTGGACCACATGGGGAACCAAGAAGGAAGTTCCAAACCCAGTGGCGCCATGAGCTTTGATATAAAATACACATTTCAGTGTCCTTCAGGAGGTGTCCTTGTGCTATTTGAGGCATCCGAAGAAAAGAAACTGCATGGCAAATCCAGATGAGGAGCGAGGGTGGGGTCGTTTTGAAGAGGTCTGGTTGACACACGGGGAGCGGGGGAGCTATTTGGAATATGAAGGCACATGCGCGATTATTCTTTCAGCATTTGTGAAGAAGATCTCTGTCGAGGAATTGCCCTGGCAGGAGGGTCCAGCCCCCCAATTCATGTTTCATTCTTCTCTCTCCCTGGGGGCACGCTTGCGTGATGCATCTTGTCTGTGGCCTGAGTTTCTGGCAGGCTGATGTCCCTCATGGGAAGGACAGCAAGCCTTGCAGGTCACCTCAGGGCCGAGTTCCTCACGGGGTGGGCCCAGCTTCCATCTGAAGGATACAGTGGATCAGTGGCTGCCACCCACCCGCCATCGTGTGGGCATCAAGGCCGGTGAGCCTGGCGCAGTCAGACCCGGCTGCTCTCTCCCATGGCTCCCCTCCTCACCCACAGGTCCCAGCATGCAGCGGACGCGGGCACTCCAGGCCCGATGAGCCCTGCGACCCTGCCCCCCGTAGGTCCTCTCTCTAGCCCCATCACCAAGCGCTTTCCCAGGTCATCTCCTGGCCTCATCAAAGCATGCAGGCAAAGAGATCAACGGCCTTCTTCTTTCCAGAAAGACCATTTTCAAGTTGATGATCAATTTAACAAACATGACTGATGTTCCTCAAAAACTGTTGATAAATATGTAAAT
The DNA here is from genome assembly GCF_001604975.1 of Cebus imitator. Taxonomy (NCBI): domain Eukaryota; kingdom Metazoa; phylum Chordata; class Mammalia; order Primates; family Cebidae; genus Cebus; species Cebus imitator. The sequence continues at coordinate 652,818 of NW_016107639.1, read as the reverse complement.
GACCATTTTAAAATGAACGAATAAAAAGTTACTATCAAATGATTACTTTGGACAAGTGAAAGTAAGCTGTGTGTTCTCAGAGCATCTGTGTCTTTCTTCTTTATGCCCCAGTGTCTAAAACTGCACAATCTCAACAAGAGGCCTTCGAATGTTCTGGTGAAGGAACACAAGGCCTGGTCCACGCAGTGGAGAACGATTGGATATGGAGACACTGTTGCATAGTCCTATGGAGGAATCAGTTTATCTTCAGAGAAAATTCAGTGCCAATGGATAGACAATGAGTTTCTGAATCTTTGAATCATATCACATGAAACTGAACTTAGTATGTGTTGTTTATAAAACGAACCTGAGCCAGTGGGCCATAAGGACTGATGTGGTGCCTCCTAGATTTCCGTTCTAAGAACCAATTGGCTGGTTTCCATCTTCCTTCTCCTAGGAGGTGTGGGGTGAATGATGACAGTGGCCATGTCCAGTCTTGCTGCCTTGTGGCCCTTGTTTGTATCCAGTGATGTCTGCAGAGTCACGGTAATGCAGTTTAACTAGTTCAGTTCGTGCGATTCAAGTCACGATTGCTGATTTTCAGTACCTTTGGGGCAATTTAAGATATGGAGAGCTTAAGGAAACGCAGCTCTCCCCCGAAAGGTGCTTCTGCTGCGGCATGGGAGAAACATTTCCACAGACACAACCCTACACTGCGAGGTCGAGGAAGAGGACTCCACAGGCCACAGGAGAGCAGAGGGGTGAGCTCCGAGGAGAAAGAGTCAGAGGGCACAATCCCAGGATCATCCTGGTGAGCTTGGAATTACAAGGAGTTGTTTCTTACGGACAAAAGAACGTTGATTATGCTTTTAGACTCATTGTTTTAACACAAAAGATACTTCAGTCTCATTATTAAAGTCGTCATCACAATTCCCGATGAACTATTAATTCATAGCTATTCTAATCATCCTGGCCATTAGTTTTTGGTGCTCCTCTCCTATAAAAATTATTATTTTATGCTATAATTATAATGTTCGCAGTCACTCATGCTATTAGAATACTTACTGGTTACTGTTAACCTCACAGCCTCTAAAATGCTTCTGTATTCAAGTTTTACAATATCCAGATTTGTTCCGTGATTTATGTTACACCACTAAGCTAGGCCCACTTGGAATCCATGAAACATCAAACCAGAAAAACAACAGCACTTTATCACCCCAGCCAGCGCGTGCACTCATTTACAATTTTATAGTACACCCTCTTGATACTGAGAACTATTGGGATTTCTGAACTCTTTAAAGTCATCTTTATAAAGATTTTCCTGAGCCAGTAATTTTAAATGACTATAGTACTTTGTCAAAGGCCCTTAATTAAAATCATCTCCGAATGTCAGCAAGAGGGATGGAGTGGAGAATGATTTAAAGACTACAGACAAGTCTAGGTGAACAGAATTTTCCATCATTTTAACATTTCCCTTTTGCTAAAGTGATTGAATAGATTATTTATGAACATCAAGCAAATTTTCTGGAATTAAAAAAAAATAATTGTATCCCATCCATTCTCAGGCACACTGCCTTGACAGGGAAAGACAAAATGCTGTACAGCTGGAGTCACAAAACCTCACTGTGCTCTAGACACAAAACTGCTTTGTGGTTAGGTCCTGGCACCGTGGATCCTAATGCGAATTTCCTATTAAATAATTTGCTTATTTGGACTTTTCAGTCACTGCAGGTTTATTTTCTAAGACACATGGCTATTATAAGACATTACATGAAACAAGGTGTGTAGTTAACGTTCTCTCCTGGGAGGTTGGAGGGAGCAGGTGGGGGGAACATATCACAGGCTGCTGATTCGGGTATTTTATTCTTGGTGGAAAAAGCAAGGTTCTGTGTCATGAGCTGGATGTGTGTGAATGTGAGAGAACTGGAAACTTCATCTTACTTGGTCTCCTTGAGGGACAGAATCTTATTTCTCACACCCTCCTGCTGAGCTCGTGGGACCTTGGTCGCACTTGCTCATGGCTCAGTGTCCATCGGCAGGGTTGGCCGAGAGCATGGCGTCATCAAGAGCAATGCCTTCCCCTGCTTCAGAAATACAGCGCTGTGGGCTCCGGGCCACGCAGGCCCCCTTCGTGAGGGACAGCACGCAGACGCCATCGGAAGCCTCCTGAGCCAGGTTGTCCTTCCGGGCAGTCTTCTAGAGGGATCGGTGCTTGACGACAATGGCTGGAATTGGGTCTCCCACGGCTTCAGAACTGGGCGTGCCTGGACTGCTGATGGCTCTGAGTCTGCAGGTGAAAGAAGACTCCAGGTCGGGACCAAATTCTTGCCTCAGGGATTGCGGCTTGGATTCATGTCCAGGATTTTGATCCTAGTACGAAATATTTTAAGAATGAACACAGATGCCTGTAAGGTCCTACACAAACCAAGGAAATTGGAGAATAAAACCATAAGAAATGAGTGCCCTCAAGCTTCACCACCTGCTGCTGGGTGGTCAGACAAGCATTGCACATTTCCTTCATGCGTTTCTTTGGAAGGGCAGGTTGGCAGAGGCAGATGACATCACACAGATTTATTTTAATTTTTTTGACACAGGATTCATTGACATAGTTTTGTTTACTTTCCTTACAAGAAACAAAAACCTGTTCATGGTAGAGAGTATTTTGCCTTTCCGTGAGGTCTAAAGATTTTAATATGGTTTAATCAATGGCTTGGATATGACACACACTTAATTTCTAGGTTAATCCAAATTTGCTTTTAGTGTACTGTAAACCAGATGTTCTTGGAAAGAAAAAAAAAACTTAAGCCTTTAATTTTTTGTGTATATGTGTGTGTTTTGCTTGAGGCATAAAAATCATTTTTCCCTCTTCAGTAAGGTTGTTTTCAATTACAATTATGTTTTCACTACAAATACCAAAAAAAAAAAAAAAAGAAATTAACGGATATGTTGAGTTATTAGTTTATCTTTCAACTTGCTGGTATTAATCCAGTTATGTTATACAGTTTTAAAAAATGTATTCAAATGACAACCTTAATAACATCAAAAGTATAGCAAATTTGGCCTCTTTCTCTCTCTTCCCAAACATAAAAGCTGGGACAGGACCCGTGGTTTCTGCCATTGCCCAGAAAAACACATGTGCTGAGCACATGGGGCCTGCTGGTCTCCCAAATGCTCACGTACCTGCCGTGCTCAATGTGCCCAACTGCAAAGACCACAGCTCCTCCTGCAGAAGGACCCGTTTGTCCCCACACCGCTGTGGCCAAGGGGCACAGCGCAGGCACCCTGTACATGCTGGCAGTGGTGGCCACTTTGATGTCCAGAAATTCAACTGAAATTCTAAATATTCTCCTGACTTCTATAAAGCCCTAGCTGAAATAATGTTTTATTTTCAGACCACTGGTTACATCTTCAATGGTGAGTAAACACCATTACCTTCAATCCTGTTTTCAAAGGCCCCCAATCTCTAGACAGTTAACCAAGAGGAACATCTCAGGAAAGCAGTTTTGGGGATACTTTAAAGAATGTCTTCTGCCAGTGGGAAAGAGGGCTTGATCAGCTGGAAAGCCTTGTTCTTGCTGTACTTGCCTGGTGAGCAAGGGTGCAGTTTGTCTGGGACTAAAGGAGCTCTCAGGACCCCGGACTTTTGGTTCTGAAACTGGTGATGTCCCAGACAGCATGCCAGGTGGGTTGCCCTCTCTGCCAGTGTCTTCACACCTCTATATGGGCAGACATCTATATTTCAGTATCTGGTACAGATATTTTCATGTTACATCTGCCATTAGCACTGTTTCTATAAAACAGCATAGGAGACTCTTTTGCTTGTCAAAAAGCAAACAAACAAAAACTCAAATTAGTTCAAGCAAACAAAACAACAAAGGCTATGCGAGCTGAGGACAGGAGTGCAAGGGGCCGGGCTCCCAGGGCGGCCGCCTGCTGCCCCGAGGCCGTGCTCCAGCTTCTGCCTCTGCCTTCCCCTCTTCTTCCTGGGCGCTGGCCGCCCCCTTCCTGCTGCAGGCAGCCTTCCTCCACGTGGGGAAGACATGGGCTTGGCTGCTGTATCCACCAGTCTTTCCTTCCCTGACGACAACCGCAGAGAAAAGATGAACATTTAAACACCAGGCCAGGATAAAGACAGGCCCAGCGTTAGTCACTTGCCCACGTCAACACATCTGCACCCCCATGGATCCAAGTGACTGTGACACCCAGAGCTGCCTGGGTCCCGTGCCCACGTCCTGGCCCTGTGGGGACAGGGTACGCTACACTTGCTGCCTGAGTGTCAACACCCATCTCAACTCACTGAGAATGAGCGGTGCCTCAGAAGAAGCGGGCAGGGGCTGTCCCTAGAAGGAAAGGAAAGGAAAGGCGGGTCCCGGGCTGCTGCGTAGCCCGCAGATCTTCTCCGCAAACGGCCAGGTGGCCCTGGAGCCTTGAGCTCTCCGTGCTCTCTCTAGGCGAGCCATCCAACACTCAGGTGTGGGGGCTTTGGCTGGGATCCCCCAGGTCTGTTCAAGCGGATTCTGTTGCCGATGTTCCTAAATGGGACTGAAACGTGGACTTGGGCCTCAAGCTTAGGTAAGGTTTATCACCCACTGTCTCCAGGGCAGACTCTGAAAGACGCAGGGGCAATGGCCTCATTCCTGGAGGAAAGGCTTCCTGGCAGCCCCCGGGAGCCTGCAGGGGAACCTGCGTCGGGAGCAGAGCCACAGCCCAGGCCTGCGTCTCCTTGTCGGCCTGTTCCTGTCCCCACTGACACTGGCGGAGGAGAGGCAGCGTTCCCGCTGCACTCGGAGAGTGAACGCAGAGGCCCCAGAGTGCCAGCGGGCACCCTGGACCTGGCAGCATTCGCCTCAGTTCTCTCCAGCGTGTGAGGAAACATTTGCAGCACAAACTGTTGTTGTCTGGCCAGCAACCCCATCCCCACTTCCTTCCTACCGGGTCCAGCTGGTGTCGGCCCCCTCCACCGTGCAGTCACAAGACTTTGACAAGGATGACCCCACCCACCTCCAACAGCGATGGAGCGTCCTGGAGGCTCAGACCCAGCTCCTGTCCACCGCTGGCCTGCTGTGCCAGAGGGAGACCGGCGGGGCTTCTGGGAGGGCTCTGCAGAAGGAAACGCGTGGGGTTGTGGTGTGTGGCCTGGAGACGTCAGGGCATCTCAACTCCATGAGAGCAGCTTGAGGACAAAGTCAGCACAGGGCCAGGGCCAGGGCAAAGCTGGACACTCCAAACAGACTTCATCACAGGAACGTTATTTTACTGCAAATTACAATTGATCTTAAGGGTCATAGTTTTCGTGCAACAAAATATATAGCGACAATCACCAGGATTTTTAGAAAATCAACATCATCTTATGAGAAATTCCAACTACGTGTGAGAAATGGAGACAATTTTATTAATCATCCATGCCAAGTGGAGCTAGAATATATTGGGAAGTATATAATTTAATTCCTTCTGTTTCTTGCACAAATTAATGCTTTGTATTTAAATGAACCTCGGAATGTTTATACAGAGTCAGAAATCATTCATCTGAGGGTAGTGCTATTGTCAACCTTCCTTCTAGGTTCCACTGTGGCTTTTCTGTATGATTTTAAAATGCAGAAAATGCAGAATGGGGTCACCTCTCACCAAATTTCTAAAAATCGAGTTTTTATGGATCATGCTTTCTCCAGAAAAGAATAAACCATATTTCTAGTACTAAATGTGTATTTCCAAACAATTAACTGATTATTTAACAAGAACTAGAAAATGAAATAAAGGGGAGAATACAGATGAAGTGCATTAAAAGGAAAACCTAAGACACATTAAATTTAATAAATATTAATAATATAATAAACAGACATAAATTTCATAGAGCTTCACTGGGCAAAGAAGGAACTGCAAGGGGGGTGAGGCCCAGAAACAGTGATCTTGGCTTCTGCCCAGCTTCCAACCCACTTTGACAGAGTTGGGATCCATGGCTTCCTGTGATTGGCATGGAGTAGGTCATGACTGTTCACAGGTCCAGGTAAGGGACAGTTCACTATGTACAGAGGAACCCTTAGGCAGAACTTAAAATATGTAAATAGGCAGCTTTAGGCTATACTTACCAACTAGCATTGCCTCAGCAGGGGACAGAGGTCAGCCACATCACTGACTGGCCACGTCGCTGGACAGTGCCCTTGGCGTGGCCTCAGGAGGGGACGGAGGTCAGCCACATCACTGACTGGCCACGTCGTGGCCTTGGCGTGGCCTCAGGAGGGGACGGAGGTCAGCAGCATTACTGACCAGCTACATGGCTGGAAGGTGCCCTTGGCGTGATGTGATAAGAACAGCATTCATGTCTGTCTGTGATCTTCTCCCCCAAACTCCACAAGCCCAGTCTAATTGTGAGAAAATCATCAGATAAATCCAAACTGAGGGACATTCTACAAAATGCGTAGAGAGTGCTCCTTAGGACTGTGAGGTCAGCACCACAGGCAGGGTCTGAGAAGTGGTCACAGCCAGGAGGAGCCCAAGGAGGCCTGAGGACTGGATGCCACGTGGTGTCCTGGACGGGCTCCTCAGACAGAACTAGGACATTGGGGGAAAATGAAAGAAGTTGGAATAAAGTGTGAACTTTGTTTGATAAACCGTGTATCAATATGAGTTTCCTATTGGTAACACATGTCACATAATCATGTCAGATGTCAATCATAGGGAAAACGGTGTGAGGCAGACACAGGAAGCCTTTGCACTATCTTCATAAGGTTTCTGCAAATCCAAAATTGCTCTAAAAGACAAAGTTTATTTAAAAGTTAAGAAACAGGAAAACAAAATAAAAATAAAGTCTACAGCTAACATCATGCTTAATGGCAAAATCATGAATATTTTCTCCCTCAGATGGGAAACAAGGAAAGGATAGATACTACAAACATTCTTTTTCAAATACTATTTGAAGGTGTAACTACTGCAATAAGACAAGACAAAGAAAAGGCACAAGGATGTGAAAGAAAAGTGTAATTGTCTGCATCTGCAGGTAAGCTGGCACACGTGGAAAATTTCACCCTCTGAGCCCCAGCTCTAGTAAGTGAGTTCATCAAGTCTGCAGAATTCATAAAAACCACTGGTAGTCCTACATCCTAAAAAAGAACATGCGAAAACCAAAATAAAAGAACACAATATCTTCTACGATTGTGCCAAATAATGGAATTACTAAGAAATGATCATCTCCCCAAATTGATACATAGTTCATGTAATCCCTTTCAAAATTCCAGCAAGGAATATTCCAAAACAATATACTTATTTTAAATATTTTATGGATAAGCATAGGCCAAGGAATAGCTAAAACGACCTTGAAAAAGAAGAAGAAGGTTAGAAGATGCCTCTCCTATAGTTTACTGTGCATCTACTGTGATAAAGACAGCGTGGGGCTGACAGAGGGGTAGAGAATAGGTTAATGCCGTGGAACACAGAACCTGAACAAACACGCACAAATACATGCAATTGATTTTTCACAAGGTGCACAAGCAATTCGTTGGAAAAAGATACCCTTTTCAACAAACGGTGCTGGAGAAACTGGTTATCCAAAGGCAAAACAAACAGGCAGCCACCTTTACCTAGATTTTATGATACCTTATAAAAAAGTTAACTCACAATGGATCCTGGACTTAAAAGTAAAATATAAAACTATTAAATGTTTAGGAAAAAAATCATAGCAGAGAACCTCTGGATCTAGGCTTAGGTAAAAACAGATTCCCAAGTTTTCTGCTCTGTTTTCTTAGATGCTAACACCAAGGCAAGGTGTATTAAAAATCATAAATTGGACCTCAAAAATTTAAAATCTTGTTTTCTGAAAGAATCTTGTAAGATAAGGAAGACATAAGTTACAGGTTGGGAGAAAATATGGTCCGAAAGAAAATATTGCAAACCACAAATCTGACAAATGACTGTTACTTGAATTATATAAAAAGAACATCCCAAACCCAACAGAATAAGAGAAAAATCCAGTTAGAAAATGCACAAAAGACATGGACACATCCTTCACATGAGAACATGCTGTACAGACAGCAAAAAGACATGTTTATATTCATGATAGATATTCTGTTCATCATTGTTAGCCATTTAAGATGTGAGAATCAGAGCGTACCGAGGTATCACCACATCAAATGGCTGAAATGAGGAAAAGTGGTGACGACATCCAATTCAGGTAGGATGCAGAAAAACTGCGTTGGTGTGCAGCTGTGGTGGCTCATGCCTGCCATCTCAGTATTTTGGGAGGCCGGGTGGGAGTTCTAGACCAGCCTGGGTAATGTGATGGGACCCTATCTCTACAAAAATTTTAAAAATTAGCCTGGCATGGAGGGGTGTGCCTGAAGTCACAGCTACTCAAGAGGCTGAGGCGAGAGGATGACTTGAGTCTCGGAGTTTGAAGCCGCAGTAAGCTGGGATGACGCCACTGAGCTCCGGTCTGGGCAACACAGCAAGACCTAGGTGTCTCCCTGGCATGAGGCTTGGGTGTCTGCGAGACACACCCCACTTTGCAGGTGTGAGCCCCCACCCCCTCGAGTCTCAGCAGGCAGGAACTGCATGCTCCTGGCGCTCAGGTCTGCGTGGCTCTGTCCCATGCTCTCTCCTTTATACCCTCTTTCTGCTGACTTGGGAAGTCATGCCATCTCTGCCATCAGGATTTGTGCCAAATCCCACAGCTCTGTGCTCTTCTCACAGGCATTGTCCTGACCGGCACCACCCTCTCTTCCTGGAATACTTCAGCAGCCCCTGGAAAGTCTCTCTGCTTCCAAGCTTGCTCTCCTGCAATCCATTTTCCTGCTCCCACTGACTTGTTTACAGTTTATTCTCTTCCTCTCCCTAGGACCCTAAAGTGCTTTGCCACCACCCAACCAGACAGAACAAGGCCTTCACCATGATGCAGAAGGCCCTACGTGTTTGTCTTCATCCTCCAAGAAACAGGACTTCGAAATGGGATCAGGAAGGCAAAAGATTTATTTCCCCAGCTTCTCCACTTACCTAGACCAACCTTATTTCTGATGTCACCTAAGATCATTTCCACTCATCTGCTAAGCCTCTGCTCAAATCTCAGCTCCACTGGGGCAGGAGCATTGGTCTACACGGGCTCACGTATGTCCCACGAGTTCCCATGTCTTCATGTTAGTGGGGGCTCTGGGTTCTCTTCCAGCCAGTGATCTGCTGGAAGAGACGCCAGCCCCCACCAGGTTTCCTTCTCAGAGTTCGGGTTGATGTCCATGGCTGACTGCATGGAGTACAAATTCTTTCCTCGTGGATATTTTGCTTGGGGCTCCTAAATTCAGGGCTAAGTTTACTGAAGGTACAAATATAAGCTATGTTTTTTAGTCTCTTTGACACATCTGACTTTTCAGAACTTGACTTGTGTCAAATGTCAATCACTCAAGGCCCAGCCCAGCTGTTCACAGGTGCAGGTCTTCCTGTAGTTCCCTCCAGGAGCTTCCCAGTCTGTCTTCTTGTTGGGATAATGTGCTCCCCTGAACTCTCAGACAAGTCACTGTCCCTGAGACTCAGAAGCGGTTAGGTCTCTCCCAAGCTCACCCAGCTCTCCCCAGGTCCCTCAGCCTGGGCTCCTGGAGAGCAGGGACTGATTCTTACTCATGATCAGAACGCCGCAGCACTGAGCACGCCGTGCACATGGCTGATTTAGAATACTATGTCTGCCGAGTATCCCTTCTGCAAGACACAAACCCTCCACCATTGAAAGCAGTTTCCGAGGCGCTGACCCCGTTCTCTGTCTTGGACGGAAGGACACAGGATGTAGGCAGGCAGGTGGGCGGGTGGGTCCAGCCGAAGTAGCTTGCACTTTAGCCACAGAAATTGGTTCAGTGACTAGAATGGTCCGAACTTGCCTCCTCTAATACTTGAATGCAGAGAAAATGCAGGTCCCTGGACCACTGACAGACGGAGCTGAGAACATGGCCAGTGCGCAGAGAGCAGCCTGCGCAGGTGGTGGCCTCTCCTTTTGCTGCCCTTGCACTGGAATGTCATTGCGGATCCTGGTCCCATGGGGATCACACAGTCACTGCCTTGCCAAGGCTGTAGCTGGAAGGAGAGAGGATTTGATAGGACAGGCTTGGCCCTACTCTCAAAAAAATACCTTGAGGACCTTATTTGACATCCAGCAGAGTTCCTAAAGTCAAGACAACCTAGGTTTTTGAATCATGAGACCCCTTCACCACTCAGATATATAAACATAATCTCATACATATTTGTGTGTATACATTGCTATATATGTACATACACACATATGCCATATCGTGCTATGGATACATTTGTACAATTATAGAAATTTTTATATACCAGTTCTTATATTCTGTATGTATTACATATCTATTTTCATTTCTAATATACATTACATATATAATGTATAGTTGATTATTGAGCCCCTGAATGCTCTCTAGCAGATACTGTGAGGGTTAATGCACACACCTTGTTTCATAATTAATATTCGTACAGTGGGCGCTAGCCTGGGCCTCTGGTTGAATCTCACCCGCAGTTAAGATGTGGCAAGCTGGCGACATAAAGACAGGGGTGACAAAGAGCAACTGACGGAAGGACACGGGGCAGCGAGAAGATGGCCTGTTGGAGCTCCACCGTCCTCGGTGTGGCTCGAGATTCAAAGGCTGCAGTGACACAGAGGTGGGATTGTAAACAAAGCAGACCTTCACACGCATCCTCTCCAGATTTTGTTTTGAGAGAGTGAGATCAGTTCGTAGTGAGTAGTGATGCTGTGGACGTTTGCAACATAAAAGAAATAAAATAAACACACCCAGCTATGTCTGTGGCCCTCTTTGTTATCTTCGTTCCTGGAGATCAACGGAGCCCAGTGTGCCTGCTCCCAAAGGCTCTTGTAGGAGCTGGGCTCGAGTTAGCAAGAACACAGCTGATCTGCATTCTCTAAAAGTACCATGTCGAACAGCTATTTGAGCAATGCATTAGTACATTTTCATAATGCCATAAAGAACTGCCTGGGCCGGGTGCATTGGCTGTAATCTCAAAACTTTGGGAAACTGAGGTGGGTGGATCACCTGAGGTCAGCAGTTTGAGACCAGCCTGGCCAACATGGTGAAACTCCATCTTTATTAAAAATTAGTCAGGCATGGTGGTGCATGCCAATAATCCCAGCTATTAGGCAGGCTGAGGGAGAAGAATTGCTTGAACCCAGGAGGTGGAGGTTGCAGTGAGCTGAGATCGCGCCACTGTACTCCAGCCTGGGCAGCAGAGTGAGACTGTCGCAGGAAGGGCAGAAAAAAGAAGAAGAAGAACTGCCTGAGACTAGGTAATTTATGAAGGAAAGAGGTTTAATTGACTCACAATTCAGCTTGGCTGAGGAGGCCTCAGGAAACTTACAATTATGGCAGAAGGCAAAGGGGAAGCAGGCACCTTCTTCACAAGCAGCAGGAAGGAGAAGTGCTGAGTGAAGGGGGAAGAGCCCCTTATAACACCATCAGATCTCGTGGGAACTCACTCACTCTCAGGAGAACAGCACGGGGGAACTGCTCCCATGATTCAATGATCTCCACCTGGTCTCTTTCTTGACACATGGGGGTTATGGAGATTACAATTCAAGATAAGATTTGGATGGGGACCCAAAGCCTAACCATGTCACAGAGTGAATCTTGGGATTTGGGAAAGGGACCTGGGGACTGAGATCAAGTCAGGAGAAGGCAGCCTGTGCACCCTCCCAAGAAACATCTCACTTACAGGCACCTGTGGAGGTCAAAGTTACCAGGGTTCTGGGGATTCAAGAAAACATTGAACCAGTCTTCAACTGTTATAATTCAAGGGGTTTGGAGTTCATGTGGAAAATATACTCAAGAAACCTTCACAAGAAATGACACGGATTTGGCTTTAAAAGACACAAAAGAAGAGACGGGAGTCCTTTAAAAGTGGAGAGATTTATATGGCAGAATTCACAAGGGTAACACTACATGTTCATTTATGGGTTACAAGAAACAGCAGCAGAAAATCGTGACTGTTTAAATATCTGCAAACGCACATGCTATCCACACACATCACAGGTAAAATCATCACACGAGATTCTCAGCACCATTTCTTCTTTAGTATCTTTCAAAACTCATAATCCACAGAATGTAACTATAGTAAAATGTGGCAGACATTAAAAGATTAGTGAATCAAATCAGTCATTTGGAGATGTTTTTACTAATAGACGCGTAGCTAACATAGCTACATTTTCAAAATAATTTTTATGGAAAGTGCTGTAAAGATGTTTTGCAAATGTTTAAGCAGGGAATCAATCTTAGAAAATAACAATCCACAAAAAGAAAAGGTTGAATGGAAACAGGAATGGAGAGGCTGGCACACTCCTAGGAGGGCTTTGTTGTTCAATCTGCCATCATCTGAATCATCTTTGATTCTAAGCTGCTTTAAATTTTCCAGCTGCAGCGAGCCTGCTTCCAAGGTTGTTATACAATGGGTCAGTAACATGTCTGATAATCAGTTGCTTACTAGTGGTAGTTCTGTTTCTAATGAGTTCAAAGGGTTTGGTTCTTGCGGGCAGTGTGTACATGTTTTTCCCGGGTTCCACAGCTGTATTGTGTTGAAGTGCAGGCGCTCACTGGTGGGGTAACATGAACTTGCTTCATTATTCCCCCTTTACAGGCACGTCTCCCCTCCTGCCAGGACCACAGGAAGACGAGGACCCATGATGAGGGGAGGCAGATCGGCATTGTGTGTGCCTGTGTTTAAATGTTTAAACGTTTATCAGTGTTTCTCAATTTCTTTAGTGTAGCACTTGCAGTGCAAAACATAGCAAAGGAAGGGACAGACAGAAACAGAGAAAATGATGGTCCTGAGTCAAGAACCTCCTTTTTAATGGCAAACAGTTGAGATTGAGAAGTATGTTTATTTACACAACAAAGACCAGAATGCATGGGATTTGCCATCATATTCATCTCTCATTTTCATCAAGGAGGTGCTTCCCATATGGAAGATGCTCTCCAGGGTCGCTTGAACAAACCTCTTCCATCAGCAGTGCCCAGCAAAGTCAAAGGTCCTGTTTTCCATAAAGGGAAAAATTGTCCATGCTAAGCTTTCATATTTGAGCAGTGATGAGCTGACGCCACAATTTTGTTTTTCATGTGAAATTAGTTAGATCTGAAAAAACAAAGGTAAACTCGAGGCACTAAAAATGTGATATTACAAAGATCCAATTGGATCAATAAATGGCAAAAACTTAAAAATGAGATGTCAGGATTTGTAAAGGGAGTGCCTGAACCTGTTCATCTTCTGAATGTTTTCTGCTAAGAAAGCTCTATTTGTTTAGAATTACCAAAGTTGTGCACTGAGCACCCATGCTTGCAGGAGTCTCCTTCTCATAGAAGATCAGGTTGTAAGGAGTAAACATAAGAAGTAAATTTGCTATGCTTGGGTTCTCTTTTATGCCCCAGAGTGCTGTGTTTTTCTTGTTGCTATTGTTTGCTTGTTTGTTTTTTAAAAACAGGGTCTCTTCTGGGTTGTGTCTTTCATCTCTTCCTTCAGGTTACATCTTACCGATCGGACATACAGTAGGTCCCTGTAGGAATGAGAAGTTTCACATGACACAAACAGCAATGAACTCCTGTATTCTTCTCTGGCCCTTTGTGGAATATGGGGAGGCTAAGGTTCTCATTCTGAGACAGCAGTGCTGGGTGGAGGGGAACATGGAGGCCAGGCAGAAGCTTGGTTAGACTCTGGCAGAGAATGGATACCCACATCCCTAGGGTTCCCAAAACAACCACTACCATTTTCTTGCATTGCATTAGGAAAACAGGTACTATGTCACTGTGAGAGTTCTCAAGTTTGCTGCCACTGTCCTAGAAGCACCAGCCAGCTCTAGGGTTCAGAAATGTCCCCACTGTTATTTAAATACTATAATGAAGTCAGCTAACATATCACCCAAGCATCAGTGTGGCTGGATATCATGCATCCACTGGCTACCTGCACAGACATTTCACAAAGCCCTCAATGAGGTGAACCTTACATGGCACAATTGCATGTTTTGGACTTTTTAGTCTACCGTGATGGGATTTAGTATTTGCTGATCTTTGCTTATTAACTCTGTATGGCATTGCATCTGTCTCTTTCTGGAAAATATAGCCCTCATTTTTGAGCAGTGAAGAGTTGCCATTCCGGTTGTGGTCTGCATTCAATAGTGGTTAGATCTAGCTACCTATCACTTTACAGCAGTGCCGTTCAGAAATGTGAGTTCTCTCCGTAGTATCAGCCTTCTAATACTGTGATTCAAAATTCTTAACTTGTGATTCAAGCCCCTTTGGCAGTTGGTTTACTCTTGGTTTGGTTTTGAACTAAGAACTTAACCTTGACTTCCATAAATTATGACTGCTTTGCTGTAACAACCTTCACACAATGCCAGTGTCACAAGAACAAAATGGCAGGCTTCTTACCTGTCCCAGCAGCCTTAGATTTAAATTGGTTAAGACCAAACTTTATTATGAGAGAACTTATATATATATGTGAGTGTAAGTAGATGAGAGTTTTTATTGTTAATGATGTGCTTTATGCAAAGATACTTCAAAATTTTTAATTATGATAAAAATATATATTATATTAAATTAACTTTTATGAACTAAATTTTTGTGTCCCCTTAAAATTTGCCTTTGGCAGGTAAATCATAAAAATGAAGCCCTCTTTAATGGAATCCATGCCCTTATAAAAGGGACCAGAGAGAGCCAGTAAGCCCTCTCTCTACCATACAACACACAGTCAGCTGTCTGCGGCCCAGAAGACGGTCCTCACCAAAACCTGACCATTGTGGCACTTTTTAAACATTCTGCCTGTAGACTGTAAGAAATACATTTCTATTGTTTATAAGCCGTTCAATCTGTGGGATTCTGTTACAGCATCCCACATAGACTATGGCAGAAATACATATCAAGAAGAGAGCTACAGCTACACCAACAGAAGCAGCTTTACAACGGTAATGGATGGAGGCCAGAAACTTTTTGAGACGCGTGTTAGAAAAAGCCTGGATGGCTGTGAATGGACTTCTAATGGTAAGTCTAGTGAGAACGCAGAAAGAAAAGAGGAGAGCTGTAGAAAACCTTCCATCTTCTTAGGGAACACCTAAATAGACAAGGACAGAATGTTGGTAGAAACATGTACAGTAAAGGCCATTCTGATGAGGCCTCAAATGAAAAGGCAGAACACATTACCCGAACCTGGAAGAAAGGTCATCCTTGTCATCAAGTGGCGGAGAACTTGGCTGAATTGTGTGTTCCAGAGTTTTTTGAAAGGCAGAGCTTTTGAGTGATGAAATTGTGTATTTAGCTGAGGAGATTTCTCAGCAAAATGTTGAAGGATCAGCTTGGTTCCTCCTGATGGCTTATATAAAATGTGAGGAGACAGAAGTGAATTGCAAATGAAAATATTAAGCAAAAAATAACCATAACTTAATGATTTTAATAATTCTCAGCCTGTCTATATTGCAAAACATGAAAAGACATGATTGGAAAAGCTATCTAATGGTGTGAGTGTAACTTAGATAAGGAGATTAGTATGGGTGGGTGTGAACCACAAGTTAAATGGCCAGTTCAGCAGAAACTAGGCATTAGGCTTCGAGATAAAGAAAGAAGAACCTCCCCCAACCAATGATTCAAAGATGATTAAAGCTGTATTCCCACCACAGGTCCAGGGTGTAAGGGTCTGGCAGGGGAAGAGTGAGTTCCCTGGTTCAGGCAGGCCAGCACACCCCCACCTGGTGCCTCAGGCTATTTGTAGCAATAGAAGACACCAAATTATCACCTGACTCTAGTGTAGCATCATGTGACAGAGAGCAGGCCCTGGAAGTATCCAAATATCTTATCCCAAAATATACTTTTGACATATTTTTAAATGGCTATGCAAAGTTCTCTCTCATGTGGGACATTTACATTCTGTAGAAAATCTCCTTCTCATTCCTGATGTTTCTCTGATCCTGAAGAGATTGGCTGAGAGTCTAGCACCTTTTAAGGTTCTGAACAGAAAACATTTGCCATCTGTTGCCTCTAAGGATGGCAGCCCGTAAGACTTCATCTATATAATAAGAACCTTGGTCTCCACAGCCCCTCATTTTAACTCAGACATTCATTTCTATTGATTCAAGGTCTTCAGATAATAATTGTTTTAAACAATTGCCAATCAGAAAATCTTCAAGTTCACCTATGACCGGGAAGGACTATCCCCACCCCCGACTTCCCGTTGTCCCACTTTCTGGACCAAACCAATATATTCCTTACATGTGTTAATTGATGTCTGTCTCTATTAAAATGTATAAAATCAAGCTGTAAACCAACAACCTTGGGCACATATTTTCAGGAACTCCTGGCTCTGATCATGTATCATGGGTCATAGTTCTAGCATTTGGCTCAAAATACGTATTTTCAAATATTGTACAGGGTTTGGTTTTTTTCATCAACAGACCGCACTGAAGACTTCTATGCCCCAACCTTCCCCTGATCTGTTATGCAGAAGGATGTGGTGTTTGTTACACATTTTCTATGTTATCATTGTGAATAACTTGATGGTAGAAGAAGAAGAGAACCAGATGTCATGTGCAGCTAAAGAGGGAAAATAGCAAAAAGAAATGAGAAGGTGTTTACAAAACCCTTGCTTCATTCACCAAAAAATGATTCTGTATTAATCATTTGCAAAGAATGACATACGTGAAATCATATATACAAAGGAGAGTATTAAAACATTTTTTAAACGTATAAATTCCAACTGGCATGAGTTTGCCAAAAACAATCTTGATTTTTAGCATGTTTTCTATTTAATGTAACATTTAAATTCTTTCCAAATTATCTTTCATTCAGATTTCAGCTCATTTTTGTTTGTGGGTATTCAAAACAATGATGACAAGGAAGAAAATAAATAGCAGCCCAGGTTCCTCTTTTTCTTCTTAAATACAACATTTTTTAAATTTAAGTTTTACTATTGATTCATTTATTTTTGTAATATATATTTAAGGTATATATGATGATATTTTGATATGTGTAAACATAGAGAAATGTTTGTCTGTTTGAATCTGGCCAGAATACAATGGACATAACACAAGGTACCACTTGCCCAGATGAGAGGCCGGCCCCCTGCGGACAGTGAGCAGAGTGGAAATCTCCGTGCCTCCTGCACCACACTCAGTAGTTCGCTTCAGGCTCTGAGGTTTGGCATGAGAATGCCTTCCTTGGGGGGCTCTTTTAAATGGGAAATTTGAATGCTCAAAAGCCAATAATAAATCAATGTCTTTTCCAAAATCCACGCACATGCACGTATATCACAGGCTGACACACACTCACACACATACACTCACATGCTCCTGTATATGTAATTCTTAGTGTGTGGCAGGTATGTGAAGCCTATCTAATCTGAATTATTGGGCTCACAGTTTCTATGCCACATGAAATATATGTGAATTGTGAGTATGACCTTTGAGTCTGTAGATTTTAGTTTATTTCTTCAACACTGACGTTTCAAGTTCCTCCAATATTCACATATCTTTTCAGGCAAACAAGCCTCTTGCCTCACACCACTTAATAGACCCACGTTTCAGCAGTAATCTTAAGCACATTTTCTCCTTTTAAGAATCAACATACCTATCTCAGTAATAACTAATTCAGATGATTTTTATGCAAATTATGGATCCTTTGATAGCCACACAGCACATAATTTGAACAATTAATAGTTAATAAATAGGTATGTCCATGTCCATCTGGTCCCACCAGTGGATTTTGTACTTTTTGTAAAGACCAGAATATGCTCAACAAATGCTCCAAATCAGTATTTTCAAGTGTTCTTTGTGAGATGTTGTTGACTCAAGTACCCATTTATATGCATACATACATAGGATAGATATTCTATTAAAAAAAGAGAAGCCTGATCAAATACTGTGGAGTTTCACAATTTTTATTAGCAATTCAAAGAATTGTAGAAACCCCTTAGAAGACAATCAGCTTACATCAAGTGTCTTATTGTTGCTCTAGAGCATATTAATCACAGAACCCATCAGTGCTCATTGAAGAGTTAAGATGTTTAGATCACATATGATAGCAGCAATGATTGCATTACATATCAGGCTTGTTCTGAAAACGACAAACTTCACAGCTTACCTGTATTCATCCATGTAGCAGGATGGGGAAGGAGGTTGGACCATCAGCAGCCAGGCACAATCAGCCAGTACAGGTGTCACAAGGCTTCATGTCCCACACGGTGCACCACACAGGTGGGGGCGAGAGACATGCCCAAAACTGTATGAATGTTAGGTTGGGATGAACGGATATTCAAATCGTCAGAAAAGCTGACAAAAAGAAAAAAGGAAATATTTAAAGGCCCTGAGATGGAGGAGACTGGGGGAAGAAAGTCAAGGTGGAGGGAACTGAGGGAGTGAGGAGGGGGGGTGAGTCAGCTGGGAGGGCAGCATGGGCCCTGCAGGACGATGGAGGCCCTGTCCAGTGTTTGAAATGAGAAACACACTAAAGGATTTGGGGTGGTGAACGAGTCTGTTCTCACCCTGCTACAAGGAACTGCCTGAGACTGGGTAATTAATGAAGGAATGAGGTTTAATTGACTCATAGTTCCCCAGGGAGGGGGAGGCCTCAGGAAAGTTATAATCATGGTGGAAATGGAAGCAAACATGTCCTTCTTCACATGGCAGCAGGAAGGAGAATAAGGATAGCTGAGTGAAGAGGGAAGCCCTTTATAAAGCCTTCAGATCTCATGAGAACTCATTCACTTTCACAAGAATAGCATGGGGGAAATTGCCCCATAATCCAATTACCTCCCACCACACATGGGGATTATGGGAACCACAATTCAGGATGAGATTTGGATGGGGACACAGCCAAATCATATCAGCTGGGGGGGATGGGATCACATCTCCATCACTAGAAGAACATCAGCTCCTCTTTGAAGAAGAGAGGAAGCAGAGTCTGCTTCCAAAGCTGGTGTGGTGGCCCTGGCAGGAATGGGCAACAGCTTGGTTTTCAGTGGCAGTGCTGTAGACAGCTATGACTGGGCATCTAAAATTAAATACATTGGAAGTGGAATTGGCAAGATTTGGTGTTGCATGCACGGGAGTGATGAAGGAGGCATGTGCACAGTGACCCCAAGACTTGGGATGAACCCCACTAGGTGGCTGAGGCCACTGCTGAGAAGGAAACTGGCAGGGAGAGGACAGTAGGAAGGAGGGGCTGATGAGGAGCGGAGCTTCAGGTAGGTTCAACTGACTGCCTCTGGAATGCCTGCAAAGACCCAGGGGTCACTCGCCACTGCACACAGGAGAGGGGTCGGGATGGAGATCTACACGGTAATGATCTAATATGGCTTGGCTGTGTCCCCATTCAAATTTCAACTTGAATTGTATCTCCCAGAATTCCCACGTGTTGCGACAGGAACCCAGGTGCAGGTAATTGGATCATGGGGGCTGGTCTTTCCCGTGCTATTCTTAAGATAGTGAATAAGTCTCATGAGATCCGATGGGTTTATCCAGGAGTTCTCCTTTTCCTTCTTCCTCGTTCTCTCGTGCTGCTGCCATGTACGAAGTGCCTTTCACGCTCCACCATGAGTATGAGGCCTCCGCAGCCATGTGGAACTGTAAGTCCGATGAAGCCTCTTTTCCTTCCCAGTCTCCGGTATGTCTTTATCAGCAGTGTAACAAGGCACTACTACATTATCTGCATACAGACTTCTTTCTTTAATCCAAGAAGATGAGGCTCCCAGGGACAGACTACACAGCAGGGAGCATGGAAAGAGCAGGGTGTGGTGTACTGAGGCCTGTGGCTGGCCCTTTGTGGCATTGTTAAACTCTGAAATTGTCAAGACAGTTACTGGACTCTCAAGAGCCATGTGTGCTGGTAGTTCAACACAGCCATTATTAGACATTAAATTGTATAAAATTATAATTCAATCATATCAAAACCAAGTGGGATAAATACTCAAAACTCATCATTTTCTACTTTTCCCTCTACATTTTGTTATCTGTGCCTTTGAGGTTGCTTTGATGTATGGAATTTATGACGGAATGACGGCGTGCTAGCACACACCACTTCCTGTTTGGTCTGGGGCTTCACACCAGGCACTTGATTGGGCATTCACATGCAGAAAGCACTATACATCGGGCCTTCCCCTCGCCTCCTAGGTGAGCTGATTGTTGAATATTCACCTGCACGTCACTGCTGGTCCAGCAGCAAGCCATGATTAACTTAACACATATGGACACCCAGCCAGCCAGGAAGACCAAATGTACAAATCAGTCTCCAGGTAATTCACTTCCTGGGATAATAGTAAAAATAATTCCATTTTCTTAAATTCTGTGACCACTTTCACTGTAGCCCTACCCAGCCTAACTCCACTCATCTACAGGATACAATTAGCCGCGACTCATCCCCACCCTCCTTCCATCCTGTTCAGGTCATCACACTCTCTTTATTTTATCTGTGATGGACAAGCGCGCCAAGGGGCTACATATGTGATGTGTGCATAAAACCTCAAAGCTGTATTTAACCTTTTGGTTACATAAACAATAATATGAACATTGATATAGAATGAAATCTGTGTGGAATTTAATGCAGAATGTTTTCTTCACAAGGTTACAGAAAACCTACGAGATCAGTCGTTAATCAAAATTCACAA
>NW_016107639.1:559714-627214 GCF_001604975.1 Cebus imitator | reverse complement strand
AGTTCAGTAAGGTACATTGGACCTTGCTTTCTCGGTTTCTATTCAACCAGGATAGAGGAGGAAAAATATCCTCAGCAATAGGATATACAGTCTTCGCAACATAGAACAAACCGGTTGTTCAAAAGGCACTTCACACTTTCCAGCATTAAACCAAAATAAATTTTTTCCATGATCTTCTGTTTAGCAGACAATCCTAGAATGCAGCTGATAATGACCTTATATAAATATGTCCAAATTAATAAAAATAGAAATAATGACAAATTTTGTATGACCGTATTTGTGTTCTGCGATGCTCCTGAAAGCTAGCTGATGGCAGAGACACAGCACAGCTCAAGGCCAGGTTTCTGCATTAAAATACCTTCGTCAGTGGGAGGAATGGCACGAAGGCAGGATTTTCCTAAGACAAATGGCTTTTCTCCATTGCTTTCTAATCCCATAGTGACATGCAGCATGATCTGTATTTGAAAGGGAACAACCTGCGGAGATGGAAGGAATGGGACTGGGGTCTTGAGGGGAGCAGAGGACGCCGGGACAGGCGAGTCACTGAGCAGGGATCTCACGTATTTGGCGTCCTTGAAAATGCCTGTGCTGCCTGGGCTCCTCGGTTGAAAGGAACAGAAGCAGCTCTGGTTAATTTAAGGACAAAAGGCATTTTGGGGAGTTACTAGGGGCATGCAGACTTCAGTAGGATGGAAGCCCAACGTAGGAAGGATCTGAGTGGTGGATGCGAGGGCGGGAAGTATGGAAAATGTCTCAGAGCAGGAGCATCCAGTCAGCATGTCCCTCTGGTCTCCGGCCTCTTCGAGACCTTTCCTGAAGACTCAAAGGCCTGGGAGAGACCAGCCTGGCCCCTTGGGTTGACTAATGGGCCCTTCTTCTGACTACACTCGGTACAAAGGGGATGGGGTGTTTAATGCATTCAGCTTCACAGCAGAAAACAGGTGCATGAATTTATCCTGCAGTGAAATCTGTGAACAGGGAAGAGGCCATTCTCAGAGGAAACCTGGAGGTCACCAGGACACGGCAGTGGTTCGGGGGGACTAGGAGACACACCAGGCCTGTTCTTCCCTGCTCCCGTATTGTTGCATTTCTCGTCCTTTTTATGCTACAAAGAGATCTGCTCTTCCTGGTTTTCCTGACATGACTGGACCATCCCCATCCACTCTGGGGGTTTGATGACCTTGTTCTCCATCGTCCTCTCCGGGTCAGTGCTTGGCTCTCATCGCTTCTGCCTGTGATGACCTCCGAGTAAAGACACTTGGTCTGCGCATCTGGGTCCACGCCCAGCAGGGGGCAGTGTCTGTTTTTCTTCATTAAAGGAAGGGACCAAACAGTACACCTGCTGGATTGAACCTTCCCAATTGAACACTGAGCCCCATACCTTCCCAGCTGAACACGGTGCCTTCCTGATTGAACACTATACCTGCCTGATTGAATGTGATATCTTCCTTATTGAATGCTATATCTGCCTGATTGAATGCTATACCTTCCTGATTAAACACGATTCCTTCCCGATTGAACACTGTTCCTTTCTAATTGTCAAGTGTTCTCATCTCTCCCTCTTTCTCTTAGCCTTCCTAAATTATTATTTGAGAATTCAAGCCCAAAAAATGCATTCTAGCAAGAAGAAAAAAAATCAACCATTTTCCTGTATGTAAGCAATGAACTAAGTCTACACTCACCACGTCTATGTTACAGACAACCAGTTGGGTCATGGGCAGAGAGCCTTGTGTTGATGGTGGCAGAGCAACAGAACCTTTCAAAACATGGGGTCCTCAGGAGCCACACTGCCCCATCTGTGAGCTTCTTTCCTTTAAGATTTCCTTATGTTGCAGAGAAATCTGCATTTCTTAAAACAAACAACTCTTTTATTTTGGATTTTCTCATTCTTGTGGCTGACTGCCCTTTCCTAATACTACATAGTCAACTGAAGCAATCACAGGATTACAGCAGGAAATGTCTTATTAAATCAATACTAGTGATGATGATGGTAACAATAGCTAGATATTTTACTAGGGCTCAGGACTAGTTACAAAGCTAATGACAAAGTGGGACAATCTTAAATTCATATGTTTCCAGATGTTACCTGGCCTAGTATGTTAGTTCCATTTGGACTCACTTCACCATTTTTCAAGCTGTGAAATGCTCAAGTGCAGGGTAAGAGGCCACTGCCTTGCTTATCCAGGCAGCAGCATGCCACAGAGGGGAAGACAGAGAGAAGGCATTACCAGGGCAGGCAGCCGGGACCCTGGAGGAGGCATTATCTGGGCAGGCAGCCAGGGCCCCTGAGTGCCGGAGCAGCAGCTGAGGCTTCTGTGCTGAAAAAGTCTGGGACACTCACAGCCAATGATGGCTAACTGTGGAGCTGCGTGTAGTCTCTAAAGAGAATTTCAGCGTCACTTACAACATTTATCTGCCTTACAAAGGAAATTCATTCACATAAAACTTATATGATTAAAAAATATATTTAAAATTAATAAAATGCTGGACACATTTTTGAAAGTCCTGTAAGGTGGAGAAACCAAGAGAGAGAGTTGTGCTTTCGAAGCTGAAGGACAAGTGTTTCAGAACGAGGCCTTCCGGAATGGCCTGGGCAGGCAGGCAGGAGGTTGGGTCTGAGGATGAGGTTCACCAGCTGCATGACCTTGGACAAGTTGTTTAAGGTTCATGAACTTCAGTGTGTCTATCCATAGAAGAGGAATAATACCCTGTTTTATCTGCGGTTAACTTCAAAAAGAGTCAATGAATCAAAAAGAGATGATATGAAATTACTTTAAATATGTAAAGCGTACCACCTATTTCAGCTGCTGTGACTCGTATTAATATCACGTATAATTAAGGAAGAAAGAAACCATGAAAGTGTGTTCTTTGACCTCAGAAAAATAGAAATGGAAACCTTTTTTTTCAGAACTATAGAAATGGAAATGTTTTTGAAGTCAAACAGGAAGCTTGCAGACACGATGCTGCTGCTGGGAAGAATCTTGCTTGGTATTCGTGACATTTACAAGCAAAGGCTCCACTGCTAAGCGGAGTCTACATGCTCCCCACATGTTTTGTGAGCACTTGCTTTGTAATATGTTACCAGGATTCATGAGAGTATGTTTCCAAATGAACAAGGAAATACATTTGATTTATGTTGTTTTTTATGGTGAGAAGCAATTTGTGGCTAACGATTACAGGAGCAAATCAGTGAGCTGCGCTCACTCAAATTTCTGAAGAATATCAGCAAGGATGTCGCAGTTTTGACAACAAACTTAACATAGCCTAAAAGCGTTAAAGTCATTCATCTGTTTAAAGCAAGCTTAAATTATGAGATTGGAATTCTAACGCTCTATTTCCCAGCAAACATTCTCAGGTTTTCATTGCTGGATGTCTTAATCTGAAGAGAAAGGAATATTATCCCATTTTAATCTGAAAGTGATTTTCCCCTTTTGCTTAGATTCTCAAATTTTTAGTTTAATAGAGGAAAATATTAATGTGATCTTAATTTCCTGAATAACATGTACAAAAAGAGAAAATAACATGTACAATGAGAGAAACTATTGTTTACTTGGCTGTCTATATATACAAGGTTTCACATTTTCCCCACCTGTATAGAAATAGTATGTTTGTTATATACTCATTTCTTTTAAAATAGGAAAGTGCACAAACAACATAATTTTGTAAAGATTTTGGAGTTCAATCCATTAATATATATATACAATTATACATATATACACATACATAAATATGAATATATACACCCACATACATATTTGTATATGTAACCTCAGAAATATAGAAATGAAAACCTTTGTGTATATATATTCATATATATGTATAATTATATGTACATGATATATGTGTGTGTATATTAAACTTCATCTTGTTCTCTGTGTATAAGAGAATCAAAAAATCTCCAGAATAGCTAAAAGCAGCCGCCAATGCCCAGACCCCGAAATGACAGCTGTAGACCACAAATTACTTAGGGAATCTTTTTTGCACATTTGAATGAAGAGCCTAGATTTCCTAGGAGAGAGGGATTTAATTAGGCTCTAAGTGTTTTAAAGTTGAATTTTGTTGAGGTACAGTTTATATAAATGACATAAATCCTAATTGTGTGTATTTATGCAGCCAGAAACTACCGCTGTGGAGAACTGCAGACAGTCTGGGATGTCACCCCACATGCAGACCCACAGATTCGCCTGCCTCCATTCCAGAGACACTGGCAGAAGACAGAGGACTCTGGGGTCAGAGACAAAGGACCCTTTATCACCCACAGCGATAGCAGCATCCAATCTCCATGCATGTGACTTCTGAGCCCCGGTTCCTCCTGGGCAATGTGAAGGGGTCAGGTGATATCTGCACACACCTGGGCTGTGTGGAGAGAAATTCTGATCTCAGCGGATCTGAAACTTTCATAATGAACAGTAACCACACCGACTGTTTGTTTCAGAGGGAGATACCGTCTTTGGTTTTAGAGGCTGCTCAGTCCATAAACATCCTTGCAAATCTAGTCTAGGAAGACATGCAGAAACGTGAGAAATCCACAAAATATTTTATTCCAACGCTAGTTCAGTCAAGACAGATCATTTTAGCCATCCAAAAAGCTTCATCATGCCTTCTCATGGTTCATAGTCACCCACATATGGCCCCTGTTACCATAGATTTCTTTTACTACTCCCTGAAAATCATGTAAATGGAATTATTCAGAGTATACTTTTTTGCATCTGGTTTCTTCTATGAAACTAAATCTATTGCTGTAGTTCTTTCTTGCTGTTGTACTGTGCTCATTGTACTTTTACACTACAATGTATTTAGCCCTCTTACTGGCAGTGTGCACTTGGATTGTCTGTGCTGTTGGAATATTATGAACAAAGTTTCTATAGACATTTGAGTGCATGATTTAGGGTGAACATAGCAACTAATTCTCTTCAGGAATGCCCAGGTAAAGAAGTACTTGATCATGGAGTAAACATATGTTTAGATTTAGTAGATACTATTCAAAAGCTTTCCAAAGTAGCTGTATTCGCTTAAATGTTCACAAGTACCAAATGAGCATTCCATTCTGCATGTCTGCCAGCACTATATCACCAGTCTATTTAAGTTTAGCTATTCCAGTGGTGGTAGAGTCATAGATCACCAGGGATGCAGTTGCCCTAATGAGTAAAGATACACTTATTATTAATTCGGTTAGCTCCTGTTGTAGACTGACTACACAAGTTTTTTGACTGTTTTCTTTTTTGGGGGGAGGCTGCCCAAAGTGCTGGGATTACAGGTATGAGTCACCACACCCAACCTTTGTGGCTCTTTTCAAAAGAGTTATCTGTCCCTTTCTTTGTAATTTGAAGAAGTTCCTTACATATTCTGAAATAAAGCCTTTGTCAGATAATGGCCTCTTACATATATTCTCCCGGACTATAGCTTGTGTTTTTAACTCTCAAGATAGTGTAATTTAATACTCACACATTTTAAAATGTAATAAAATCTAAAATATGGTGATAAAGTGATTTCTGCCCATCCCAACGTTGAGATGGGCAGAAGTCGCTTTTCTGTTTCCTTCTAGATGACTTATAGATTAAAATTTACTTTTAGTTTTATCAGGTTGTTTTAGCTTAAGTTTTACATAGGTATGAGGTTGGTGTCAAGGTTTGTGTTTTCACATAGATAGCTAACTAATTGACTGTTACGGTATAACTATTTGTCTCCTCCAAAAGTCATGCTGAAATTTAATCCACACTGTGGCAGTTATGAGAGATGGAACCTTTAAGAGGTGATTAGGTCATCAATTCATGGACTAATGGGTTATCATAGGAATGGGGCTAGTGGCTTTATAAGAAGCAAAAGAGAGACCTGAGCTCACAAACTCCATCCCTCATCGTAGGATACCTAGAGCTGGCCAGGTGTGTTGGCTCACGCCTGTAATCCCAGCATTTTGGGAGGTCGAGGTGAGTGGATCACAAGGTTAGGAGTTCAAGGCCAGCCCGGCCAAGAAGATGAAACACCATCTCTACTAAAAATACAAAAATTAGCCAGCACGGTGGTGGGTGTCTATAATCCCAGCTGCTCGGGAGGCTGGGTCAGGAGAATCGCTTGAACCCGGGAGGCAGAGGTGAGCTGAGATCACACCACTGCACTCTAGCCTGGGTGACAGAGCAAGATTCTGTTTAAAAAAANAAAAAAAAAAAAAAAAAAAAAAAAAAAGATACCCAGAGCCACCTCACCAGCAAGAAGGACTTCTCAGCCTCCATAAATGTAAGAAACATATTTCTCTTCTTTATAAATCACCAAGTTTCAAATATTCTACTATAAACAAAAGAAAACAAATGAAGACATTGACCTAGCACCATTTACTAAAATATATTCTTTTCTACTAATTGCTCCAAAACATTTGTTATAAATTAGATTACTATAAATGTGTAAGTTATTTTCCTGAATTTATAGTATGTAACGTTGGTCTACTTTTCTGTAATTATGTCAATGCCACACTGTTTTAATTACTGTAATTTTATTGTGTGTTATAATTTGGTAATATAAGTCCTCTGACTTCATTGTTCTTCCCCGGTATACTTTCTAACATAGGTTTTCATTTTACGGAATTTCATTTATTTATTTATTTTGAGATGGAATCTTGCTCTGTCACCCAGGCTGGAATGCAGTGGCATGATTGCAGTTCACTGCAATCTCCACCTCCTGGGTTCAAATGATTCTCCCACCTCACCCTTTCATGTATCTAGGACTGCCAGCATGAGTAATTTTGCTATTTTTAGTAGAGATGGGGTTTCACCATGTTGCCCAGGCTGATCTTGAATTCCTGACCTCAAGTGATCCACCTGCCTTGGCCTCCCAAAGTGCTGGGATCACAGGCATGAGCCACCAATCCTGGCCTGGAATTTTATATTTATATACTTTTTATAATTAGCTTATTAATTACCAAACAAATGCTAGGATTTTAGTGAGATTACATTAAATTGATGACTCATTTTGAGGAAAATGAACATTTTAACACTGGAATTTTCCAGTTCACAGTATATACCTCCATTTGTTTCACTGATATTTAATTTCTTTCAGCAATATTTTCCAGTTTTCAGTATAGAGGTCTTTGACTTCTTTTGTTATATTGTTGGTAAATAACTGACTTATTTTTAATGTTATTTAAAAGTGTTTTTAAAATTTTCATTTCTAGGATATAAATTTTTGTTTGCATTATAAAAAACTCAACTAATTATTTTACATAACAATTCTATCCAGTTAATTCTTTAATTTAAATTATTAATTACAATATGCAATTTGTATATTTTCTATTCACACAATTATGTCTGAAATTAATAGATTTTTTTCTCTCTCTCTTCCAATATTATGCCTTCTATCCTTTCTTCATGCTTATTGTACAGGATAGGTCCCCCTATACAAGATTGTACACATTGATGGTAGACATTTTTGTCTTGTTCCCATACTCAAGGAAAAAATTAAAAAGCACGTTCTTAGCTATAAGTGACATATTTTATAAGATTTTAAGTTTCCTTCTATATCCTAGTTTTCTAAGATTCACCATGAATGAATGTTGAGTATTATGAAATATTTTTCTCATAATTCTGAGATCATGTGTTGTTGTTTTTCTTTATTCAATTGAAGTGACAAATTACATAGGTTAATTTTCCAATGTTAAACAAGCTTTGTGTTCATGAAATATGACTCTTGGTTATGATGTATTAAACTTTCTATTTATTGCCAGGATAAATTTGCTAATATTTTGCTTAGGATATTGAGCCTATGCTCACAGGGAGTTTGGTTTATGATTTCCCTTTATTTAATTTTGGTTTCAAGTTTGTATTGGCTACATAAAACAAATTGCGAAGTATTTTTTGATTTGCTATACTCTGAAGTGAATTTTGTAAGATTGGAATTAAATATTTCTAAATATTTAGAATAATTTACAGTGAAGCTATTTAGACCTAGAGTTTCTGTGAGAAGGTTTTAAATTACAGACTTTATTTCTTTGATTGCTCTAAAACTATGAAAATTTTCTACATTTTTTTATGTCTGTTTTGGTAAATTGGGTTTTTTACATGTCAGTTTTATTTAGACTGTTAAATTTATTATTGGCATAAAATTTGTTCCAATATCCTCTAATTGTTTTAATGATTAATTCATGGTATTATTTCTTTTATATTTCTCATATTTCTTATTTATGTTTACCATTTTGTTTTTTCTAATTAGTTTTGTCCAATGCTTATTATTTTAGTAATTTTTGTAAAAACAAACAAAAACTCTGCTTTCTGAAAATTTTGGGGGGAGCAATGTCGGCAAAAGGGTTAAATAAGATGTGCTAGTCCTTGTTCCTCTACAGAAACATCAATTTAAAAACAAAGTATGGATGAGAACATCTGCACAAGATCACTGGAATCCAGCTGGAAGTTTATAGTACCTGGGTGGAGTTCAGAAATAGGAAAAAAAATGCATTAGAAGTATAAGAACAGTTTTACTGTAGTCACATCATTCCTATCCCAAGACTGCATCGTATAGCTCCGAGGGCAATTCCTTTGCATGAAAGTTTTTCCATGGTGAAAAGAAATAGCAAATGAGCATCCAGATTCACTGTGGCCCCAAGGACTGGGCCTGCCCACTCATACATCCTAGCAGCAGGCCTTGCCACAGGCCCCACCACTTGGCCCACCCCAAATCTCTGGACTGAGTGACTAGTGAAGGACTTTCCCTGCCAGGGATAGTATGTAAAAACTGAAAGAGGTGTCTACTTCTTTACATGCACAGACACTAATGCAAGGCTCTAAAGATCACAAAAAGTCCAGGAAACTTGGCACCATCAAATGAACCAAATAAGACTCCAGTAACTGATAAAAAGAAATAGAAATGTATGAACTGCATGACCAAGAATTCAAAATAATCATCTTAAAGAATCTCAGTGAGCTATAAGATATTGCAGATAAAATAAGAAAAATAATGCATGAATAAATTTTTAAAAACTCTTCAAAGAAATATAAATTATAAAAAGAACCAACTCAAAATTCTGGAGCTGAGAAACACAATGACTGAAGTGAAAAGTTCAATAGACAGCTTCAACAGCAGACTTGATCAAGCAGAAGAAATAATCAGCAAGCCCAAAGACAAGTTATTTAAAATTTCTCAGCCAGTGGAATAAAAGAAAGAACAAATAAAAAAAAAGAATGAAGAAGACATACATAATTTATGGAACACTATCAAGGAAAATAATATAAGTTTTAGAAAGAGAAAAGAGAGAAAAGCTTATTTAAAGAAATAATGATTGAAAACTTCTCAAACCTGAGGAGGAAAATAGATATCCAAATTTGTAATCCCACAAGACTGCAAATAAAATGAATCTAAAGAGATCTACACAAATACATGTTACAATTAAATTATCAAAAGTGAAATAAAAGAGAGTATTTTGAAATCAACAAGAAAAAAGGGACTTGTCACATAGAAAAGGAACTTAACTGCAGCAACAGTGGATTTCCTGTAGAAATCTTGTAGGCCAGGAAAAAAATGGTTTAAAGTATTCAGAGAGCTAAAAGAGAAACTAAACCAAGAATACTACATCTGGAAAAACGGTCCTTTGTAAAGGAGATAAAGACTTTCCCTGACAAAGACAGAAGTTGTCATGACTAGAACTATCTTATAAGAGGTACTAAAGGGCATCTTCACATTGAAGCAAAAGAATGCTAAACAGCAACATGAAAACAGAAAGTGGAAAGCTAATTGGTGGAGGTAAATATATAGACAAATATAGAATAATGGAATATTGTAAGAGTAGTCTGTCAATCACTTTTAACTCCAGTATAAAATTAAAGGACAAAATTATTAAAAATCACATAAACCTAAAAAATTGTCTAATGAATACACAACATGAAAATAAGTAAACTCTGACGTGAAAGAAATAGTTTGTGTGTGGGTGGGAGGAAAAGTGTAGAGTTATCGTGTGCAGTTGAAGTTCAGTTGTCATCAGCTTTGATCAAAAGAGTTGTAACTACAAAAATTTTTAAGCAAGACTGAAGGCTGACAGAGCCTAGCATAAGATGAGAAGTCCAACACTGGGACATAATTTTGGGATAATAAGTTTAATACTGAGGTAAAGATGGTTCTCTATCAAAACTGTGCCTGTATTAGGAACAAGATTAGCATGATTACTGCTTTTTGAGATGAACATTATGTGTCAAATCCTCGAGAACAGGTCTTCAACACAATGTAGCAATGAGAACTAATGTTAGTAGATCATCACTCCTCTCTCTGTTTATGTGGCCTGTGGGTAGACACCTAGTGTCCTCCATTTTAACTGAAACCTACACCTCAGGTTTTTGGGAAAAAAATTTGAAGCAGGAGGAGAGAATAAAAATTATATACTTCACTTGCTACAAAAAATGCATGAGTGTGATTGAATTGTTACAGGAAATAAAAACGATGAAAGTCTGCAACAGATATTCCTAGGCATCCCCTATGAGTCTGGCACATTTTAAAAATCTGAGGCTATAATGATGAATAAAAACAGACACAGTTTCTACTTTCATGGAGTCAAATAGTCTAGTGATGACTGTATTTTGTAATCCAAGGATACATTTCTAAAGAAGAAGCCAAAGATGTGGTGCCTAGGAGAATTCTCTCACCATTGCACATTCACAGTTACAATTTGCTTCATATACACTGTCTTTTTATTAAGGAATGCATCATCATGAAGTACTTCTGAAGCCATTTTAAGCAACAATTAGAGATTCAAACCTGATTTAGAATTCAATCGCATGTAGTGTTGCCAATGCAGATAACACAAATGGGGTGAAAATCAGATGAACAGGTAGTGTCCACCCCAGGCTACAAAGAACAATGAACGCTATAAACTATTTCATACCGACTTCCCTGCATGGAAGCAGGCAAGTTTCTTCTGACACTCTGAAGTTTTCCCCTGTTTATAGGCTATTCAAAATCTGAGAATATGTGCATATTGAAGTCAAGGAAACACATTACCTACATCTTCTTAACATTTTCCTGAACTAAACTTACTGAGGTTTTCATCTAAATGTAGAAATATGAACCTCTCATTTCTCATTTGCTTGTGTTTTTGGAGAGGACCCTGGATTATTTTCTGAGGAAATACTGTTTTCTTTGTTCTGGGATAATGCAGAATGCGCTTTATCGATGGTGAAAAAGTATTTTTTTTTATTTCCTGAAAATTATTCTCAATTTTCCTCTTAGAATAATCCAAGATGTCCAGAAGCCATATGCCTATACTGCATGCATTTGGCATTTTATAAAATATTTTTTCTTTACCGAACTCCTCTTATTTTGTCATTGTTAGAATATAGCTTTTTGTTTGTTTGTTTTAGGAGATTTTTTAAGCTTTTATGTTATTTCATTTTTTAAAGAAGGAATTTATATTTTAAAATGTTCAAGAGACTTTTAAAAGGCCTGATGATCCACATATATCTGGTTTCATATAAGATTTTAGGAGATGTTTTTAAAAATAAGCTATAACAAATACACTATTAGCGGAACAGTGTGGAGCACATTAAATGAATGCTTTAGAAAGGTTCTCTCTAGTTTTAGCCTCATGAATGCTTCCTTCCTTAGAGCAAAGGGAGTGTCTTTGTCATTTGGACGTTGGTAATGTCCTGACCTATTGTATTTTTTCCCCTGTTTTGGATGCTACGGCATTTAGCATAAAACGTATGATTCATTCTTAAAAAGCCTCTGGGTCTTAGGGCATTTGTATTGAGCACTCATCTTTTTATTGGTTTCATTTAACTTCTCTTTTCTCTTTCTTTTCAGTTTTTCACTCATTTTCATATTCTTTTAATTTTCACATTTTTGTATGTTGCTGAAAATCCTTTGATGAATGAGAAAAGAACACAGGAACAGAAATATACATAGATAAATAACTAGCCAACTACCCAGCCTTATTTTCTCTGTTTAAATGAATTTTGATGGTATGTCTTCATTGAAGTACCTGACTGTTTTGAAAACAGGTGGTAAAGAATAAAATCATCTACATGGTCCTGGGAGACAATGAGAAACAACTCAGCAAACAAATGACAGTTCTCTGTACATTCAGCAATTCAGCGTGAGCGATGGCAGAGCCACTGAGATCAAAAACAGAGGAAGAGGAAAAGCAGCATGAGGCAGATCTGAGCCTCCAAGTAACACGCAGAACGGTTTTATTGGAATGAAAAAGAAATCGGATCTAAGCTCTTTGAACGGGAATGCCTGTTCGGATGCTGATGCTTCTGTTGAGTGGTAGCAGTGTGGTAATACGGTAATTTAACATTTGAACTCTGAGCACTCGATGCTGAAAGAACCAAGCAGAGACATTGCTGAGAGAGGCACCCCGGGCAGCAGGGGACGGGACATCAGGAGCAACAGCAAGTCTAGAAACCACACTACATCACACTTTGTTACAAACCAACAGAGAACACACCACCACCTCCTTCAAAAATGTTGTAAATTACATTTTAAAATAAACTTAATAATTTAAGTTAAATTTATATTTAAAAATTAATTGAATTTCTACCGCATTACTGAAAAACATGTAAATATTGACTAAATCATCTACTTCATACATCCAAGAAATGGAATCAAGTATGAAACATAATTGCACATGCACACACCCATACACCACACGTTTTTATTTATCTTCATTATAAAAATGGAATCACTGTCTTCAGAAAATTATTGGCAAATCACAGATATTGGAGGATGGTTTTACATTAAGAAAGAAAAGACGGTCATTCGGATTAGCTTTATTACAATTATGCAAAGCCAAGTGTTTTGTGCGATATTTAAGAAGTATTTAAAGGTATCAATGGAAACATGTTTTGTTGTTTTCAAAGCACATGATGGAGAAACTCCTCCATGTGTTTCTGTTTAACTGCCTTAGACGATTAGCCAGTATGATCCAGTCCTTCTCAGAAGCTTAGCTGGACACGCAAAACACAGGCTGGCATCAGCAGCCATGGGCCATCCCCAGCTCCCGGGCACACTGACTCTCATGCTGGGGTTTTAGACTAACTGGGTGGCAATTTAGTGTTTTCAGTCCCAATATTCATTATGCCAGTTGTTCACATCATTTAATGATGAAAGTTTTATTGAAATTATATTATGTAAACCTTTAAAATAGGAATAAAAAAAGTGTTTGTATATCTATGAAAATGTAGTTCATTCTTCTATAAATACTTGATAATTGGGCATTTTTAATTGGTTCACTAAAAAGAGTATTAAATGTGCTGAAAATTGTAAAAGACTTACAAATTTGCATTAAAACCTGGAAGACCCTTCTCTGTGATGGCTCTGCCAGCATCTTCATATTTTAATTCCACCATCAGCAAACTCAACTTCTGAACTGTAGATGATGCCTTATGGAATTATTTATGCAAATAAACATACTGGTGCCATACTTAAAATAGAAAAAAAAATTAGCCCTACAATTAAGGTTGAAAGAATAATATACATGCATTTGTTTTAAATTTATAATTTTTAATTATATATTTTTAGTCACTCATTGCAATTCATGTCATTTTTGCCTACAAGCAAGTCACAATTTTGCAAGATAAAAAGGTTTTCAATGTACCCTACTAACTTAATATAGTCTTCTTTCATAATAAAAATATCCATACTCGAAAATGTAAATTTTTGAAGTGTTATCCACAAAAAGATATTCAGATATGTATTTTTCTTCACATTTAGAAACTGTCCTTCTCAACTAAATGGAATGTAAGTTTTCTATGGGTTTAACTGGTTGAAATAGATATACATGGCTCAGCATAAAGTGGAGGCCACCTCCTAATGATGGAAGTGTTAATAAGCATTCCGAGAAGCATGCAGGAGCTGGTGTTGATGGTGATGGGAATAGAAAGTGTTGCACACACTCTGGAAAATAGACTGGAAGTTTCTTAACAAAAACTAAACACTTAACCACTCACTACACCACCCAGCTCTGCATTCCTGAGCATTTATCCCAGAGTAATGGAAACACGTTCACACAAACATCTATGTATGAGAGTTCACAGAAGACTTACGCATAGCAATCCTAAGCTGGAAATAACCTAGGTGTCCTTCTGCAGTTGAATGGTAATAATTAACAAATTGTGATACATTCATACCATAAAATTGTGTGCGGCCATCCAAAAGAATGAAGTCTAGATATATACAGTAACTTGGGCACATCTCAAGGGCGTTACACCGAGTGAAAAAAAAAAAAAAGCCTCAAAAGAGAACATGTTGTGTGATTTTATTTGTGTAACATTCTCAAAATGACAAGTTTTTAGAGATAGAGCGTGGACTAGTGGCTGCCAAGGGCTGGGGAAGCCAGGAGGGAAGGGGTTGCCGGCGGGGGTGGGGGGTGGTGTGGGCAATGAAATGGGTATTTGCAGAAACTATGAAGATCTTCTGTCTTCCAGAGGAGTTCAGAGATTAATAACCTTCTCTGGCATCGACTTTTCCATCATTCTACAACTCTCTGTCTGTTCTACCAGTATCAAAATCTTTCTTTAGTTTGTGTGTGTGTGTGTGTGTGTGTGTGTGTGTGTGAGAGCGTTTTGCTTCGTTTTGTTTTTTCAGATGCAGTTTCACTCTTGTTGCCCAGTTCACGGCAACCTCTGCCTGCCGGGTTCAAGCAATTCTTATGCCTCAGCCTCCTGAGTAGCTGGAGTAGCTGGAATTACGGCCCATGTGACCATGTCTGGCTGATTTTTGTATTTTTAGTAGAGACGGTTTCAGCCTGTTGGTCAGGCTGGTCTTGAACTCCTGACCTCAGGTGATCCACCTGCCTCAGCCTCCCAAAGTGCTGGGATTACAGTGTGAGGCACTGCACCTGGGCCCATATCTGTCTTTAGTTTTTAATTTACTTAAGTAAAATTTACCTGTTGAAGTCTAGAATATTCTATCATACGAATAGAATTTGCTGCATTTAATTATTTTTTAGAGAACTGAGAGGTAATTCTAAACTAAGCAGGATTTGGAAAAACTCCAGAAATTAATTTTGAGCATAAATTTTGCAATATGCATGCAATGTATTTAATCAGAGAAATAATAATATCTGTGGGTTGAATGAATGAGTAATAAAGTAAATTGGGAGTGCACATGGCATAGCGGTGTTCAAGAGACCGTGAATGACACAGTTGGTGCTGACGGGAAGGTCTCACCCGGGCATCTCTAGAGGCGGCACTCACCATAGATGGGGAGCAGGCTGTGGACTGTCTTGACAGATTCCCTAACAACTTCACTAGAAACCAATCCTTAAGTTGAAGGGCTTGTAGCTATCCTTTGAATCAATGACAAGGTTTGTTTTACCTGGCTTAAAATAACATTTGCTTAAAAGTGGCTAGCAGACAGAAGACTGCTGGATGTTAGAAGGCTTCCCATGTTGTGCCTTGAGTCAAGGTAGAAACGGCTGTGTTGTGGCCCACCTGTCACCCTCACGTCAACAGAGGCGGTTAGTTGGGTTTGCAGTGCAGCTATGGTGCTTGGCACATGGTGAACTCCCACCGAGGCTGTGGAGTTGAAGTCCATCCCCCAGTGGGGCTTGGTTCCGGGAGGCTCTAGGTGGTGCAGCCCTTGAGGAATTGGTTGTGAAAGCTCTAAAGTGTTGGTTCAGCCTTAGCCTTACCCTAATCAGGAAAACCCCCAAAGCAGATTAACTTCCTCCGTTGTCTCAGATAGTAAAATTAATCTTTTTCTAAATTTTTAATTTTTTGCTCTATAGGGGTACTTAAATGATTCTGGATTAAATCAGAATCTTGAGTTCACCTTGAATTAGACTCAAGTGCAGAAGACTTGGCAGCTAGTCGGGAATCTTCCCTGGTTCCCGTGGAATTTGTTTCTTGGGAACCTGGGATGGGTTGGACGTTGTTTCAGAAGCATTCATGCCCAACTGCAAACCGTGAGTGTGCTCTCAGTTGAAAAGATCGTCTCTGCAGATGCAACCAAGTTGTGATGAGGGTCTACGGATTAGGGTGGTTTTTCATACAGTGACTGGTGTCCGCATGGTTTAGACACAGAGACTGCGAGGCACAGAAGGAAGAAGGCCACGTGAAGACGGAGCAGAGATGGGAATGGCGTGTCTACAAGCTGAGCTACACCAGGGCCTGCAGGTAGCGACCAGAACTGGAAGACAGGCAAGGAGCGGTTCTCCCCAAGAGCACTGGGGAGAAGGCAGTGCTGCCAGCACCTTGATCTTGAACTCTGACTTCCGGGACGGCGAGGAAACCCATTCCTGACGTTTTCACCACCCTGATTGTAGGAATTTGTTACTGCGGCCCAGGAAACTCATCTAGAAACCAATGTCTTTTCAAGTTTCCACTCTGCATTTTTTTCTCTCTCTTTCTCTTCTCTTTTTTGACTCTGGCTTTGCCACTGAGGTGTTAAGTCAAAGCTGTGGGAAGGTTTTAGGCACAGGAGCCTTTTTCCAGTTCTCCGATACTCCCCCGAATCTCTCTCTGCCCAGCTCCTTGACCCTGGCATTGTATGTGGTGCGGTGGCTCTTGTGGGTCCCCATGCTACCCAGGGCACTTCAGGCTCCACCCCGGAGCCCCTGAACACGTACGTTGCCCCCATGTTCTGCCTTGCCCAGCAATCCCCGTTTTACCTTTGTCCCCAGTGACGTGACCAATGACACACCTACTCCCTCTCAGACACGTCTTCCTCTGGCGGGTCGCCCTGTGGGTTCTGGTCTCACCCCTGCCCCTGTGTGGGTTGGGACGGTCACTGAAACTCCTTCAGCCACACCATCCTCATCTAGATAGTGGAGCCATAGTCTGTGTTCCTAATATTGCGGCCATTGAGCTGAGACACCTGGAAAAGGAACTTAAAAAGCCAAGGGCTCTTCAGGTATGACAAAGTGGTTATGGATGGAGTGGTTAAGGTTGATCTCTTGCTTTACGGAGCCTCAGGCCGGAGATTGCAGGAGCATGTCTAAGGCTCTGCCCGGCTGTGATTTTGCGGGGGACACTTATACATCACACAGATGTCTGACATGAGCACTGCATTGTACTTTTCCTCAAGGACTTCAGTCTGTGGAGAAGAGTGACTCTTTGGTCATATAATAAAGTGATCAATGTAAGACTGGGAGAGAGTGGAACAAACACTTGAACAGATAGTCAGTGATTCGTGAGATTATTCAAAGAATTTTCCAAGTAATACTCTTTGTCAGGCCTTCCAAAATTCAACCTGGAAGAGGAAACAGTATGAACTACAAAAAAAAAAAATTCTTAACACTCCCGCAGCGGCTCTTCTAGTAGGACAGCTGTCACCTGGCTTAGCACACACAGGCGGAAAGTGCCCTTCGCAAATCACGGCTTCCTCCTCTTCAATCTCTCCTGAGAGCTAAGAAACAGATACTTCTTATCATTAGCAGATTTTCATACACTTGCCTTTCTATCTCAATTTTTTTTTTTTTTTTTTGAGATGGAGTCTCGCTCTGCTGCCCAGGCTGGAGTGCAATGGTGTGATCTCTGCTCACTGCAACTGCCATCTCCTGGGTTCAAGTGCTTCTCCTGCCTCAGCCTCCCTCCCAAGTAGCTGGGATTATAGGCATGCACCACCATGCCTGGCTAATTTTTTTTATTTTTAGTAGAGACTGGGTTCCATCATGTTGGCGAGGCTGGTCTCGAACTCCTGATCTCTCAGGTGATCCAACAGCCTTGGCCTTGTCCTCCCAAAGTGATGGCATTACAGGTGTGAGCCGTTGTGCCCAGCCGTTTCTTACATTTTGTGTGTTTTTTCTTTCATAAGTTCCCAGGAAAATCACTTGTTTAAGAACTTTGGCCAGGTTCAGAGCTTCTGTGCATCAGGGGACCTGTGTGCATATTACAACACCAATTTCCGGTTTCCCAAATCTGCTGAGGAGGAGTCCAGGTGTCTCTGCTAGGAGCACAGTGGAGAGCACATGGGCTCTAACTGGACTCTTATTTGCTGTTGTTACTTTTTTCTTTT
Organism: Cebus imitator; assembly: GCF_001604975.1. Lineage (NCBI taxonomy): Eukaryota > Metazoa > Chordata > Mammalia > Primates > Cebidae > Cebus > Cebus imitator. The sequence continues at coordinate 609,286 of NW_016107639.1, read as the reverse complement.
ACAAACCCTCCTTCCTATCTACCAATGGTTGGATTCTACAGTCCTGCTTCAGAAGCTCTTTCCAGACTTTTTACCTGGAGAGACTGTATTTCAGGCATCTGCCTGACCACACAGCTGCTGATTGAGAATCCAGCTGTGATTCACCTGCCCACCCAGGCGACCTGGCTCCCTCCTCCTGAGAGGTGCCCAGTACGGACACTCCATCCCCTCCAGCTGAGGCGATTCAGGGCCGTCACAGAATCCTAATTTCAAGCCCCCTGGGGTGATTTGCGACGGAGGGCGCCGCGGGCACAGAGCATGGAAGATTAGTGCTCAGGGTCTGGCTGAGAAGCTGTGTGTATAGCTGGGCACATCGGTGTAATTAAGCAAGTGGGTCACAGGTAGTGCAGTTTCAGGTAGGTCAACAGGAGCCGAAGGAGAGTAAGATTTTCAGAAAGAGTTTAAAATTTATACAACTGAAAACAAAAGCACTCATCCTGAACTAAGCGCTCTGTGGTTTCCGTGTGACGCCGGGCAGCCGATCACCCACCCAAGCAGTCCTGGCTCCCTACATCCCGGCATGGAGCTTCAGGCTCAGACGCCAGGAGCCGCACGGGCATCCACGCACAGGTGCCCTCCTTCACCGGGTGCCAGCCACCTCCTGCCTCTCCGTCCGAGTGTTCATGGCAAAATCACAGAAAGGCAGGCAGGAAGGAAGGCCTGGCTGGAGAGGAGCTGCTAGGCAGGCCCAGCTGAGTGGGTGCCGAAACAATGAGGACAAAAACTGGGGGATTTAGAGAGAAGCCACAGGAGTGTTTGAATTTCACGAGTTTGCTGTTTCCTCTCCAATGCACTCTGAGTTTCCTGTCCCATTCACAGCTTGCAGTGTGAGCAGCAAACTTCGTGGAGGCGTCTGTCCCTTCAGAAACGCTCAGCTTGGACATTCCACACCGGCTCCTTTTTTTGAATTCTGGCCGAGAGCTTAGATAAGTGCTTGTCTCTTTGCCTTCATTCCTGAGCTAGGTTTCTGCTTGTTGTGTTGCTGGGTAACTGGCAGGACGGCTGCTGGGGGATGGACAGGACAGAGGTGACCCCCCGCCCCCGCTTCTGTGCCCAGACTCAAAATTCCAGCACACTCTGGATAGCTGCTCCTGTTCCTGTGTCCCCATGGTGCGTGGCAGGGTGTCCTTGGGTGGGTTTTTCCAAGCCCCAAGAAGCAGTGACTGCTACAAACAGACAAAGGCAGCGAGGGAGATCGAACTGGTTTCTCAACATTCATTGCTTAGATTTAGATTTAGTGAGACCCTTTAAAAATAAAATATTCAAATATGGCTTTCTGGGACTAAGTTTCTGTTTTTCCATTCTTTTACTGCAGCCACAGTTTTAAAAGTACTTTATGATGGATTTTAAAAATTCCCCAATTATATATTTGCCCAATCGTCCTTAATTATAGACTATCATGTAATTACATAATTACGGACTTTTAGAAATGCTTGGTATTGACTCCATTGTCCGTCAGGAGCTGTTATGGACTATTGTGCAATTGTATAATTAGGGATGTTATAAAGTATGTGTTATTTATTCAATAGTTTGAGCCATTATAGACTGTCATGTCAAGCTCTCTTCAAAGAATGTTCTGGTTCCCGAATCACCCATCTGCTGGAAAACAGGGGCGTCCTGGGTCCTGTTGGGGGAAATGCAACCTCAGCAGGCTTTTGTTAATGGAACTTACGAAAACAGGACTCCCAGTATGAATATGATCCATCTTTAAGAACATTCTGGACGATAACCCATATTTTTGTACCAAAGCCATTTAGTTGACTTTTGAGAAGAAATGTGTTTTATTTTTAAGGTAATGTATGTGCTGCCACAAGAAAGGGTTAGGGTTAAGATGAAGCATGGATGAGAGAAGCCCCTGTTGTTCGGATGGGAACTGAGGAGTGAAAACCTGTTTGCAAAATAAACTTCTTCATGGCTGTGTTGTTTTTTTGTTGAACTTAGGTGGCTGAAGCAGTAGACATGTATTGTAATGGGAAGTCATTTTAAAGAAGTTTTTAAAATACAGGCATGCTGCCCGGCATATACAGAAGTGATCTGGTCCCAGGTCCATGGAGGTTGCATGTTAAATCACATCTGCAGCAAAAGTGATGTGCCCTTAGAAGACCAGACACAGGCAAAGGGGGGGGATTTACTTACTGTAAACCTTTCATTTCCAAAAAGGCCAGAGAGGTCCCAGGATTTGCTCCAGGTCATTCTGTCTGCGAGTGGGTCACTGGGATGACAAGATAGCTACCCAGCTATCCAGCTCTCTCCTCGTCTCATCACACACGCCGTCCTCCTGCCAGTGCGACTGTCCTTTGTCCAGGTCTGGTTGCCTGTGTCTCTATGCCAAGTGCTGGCATTGTCTCTTGGAAGACTGTGGCTAGGAGATATTCTGTAACCATGAGGATTCAACTAAATTAAAACCTGCACCACACCGGGACAGCATGTCCCCAGCACCCAACATTCTCTAGATGCAGTGGCTTTGGGAGGAAGAAAGAGAATGCCCCTCCCACATACACACACAAATTCACATGCACATACATGCATGCACACACATTCACACACATACATACACATGCACACACACATGCACAGAAACATACACACAAATATACACATGCACACACACATACACATGCACAGAAACATACAAATATACATATGTAAACACATTTGCACATACACATAGAAACATACACACTCATATACACACATGCACACACAAACACGAATCTGTAATTCTCCTTGTGTTCTGTTATGACCTCAGACCATATGGGAAAAAGTGTCTGGTCCCAAATTAGAATATCGTATTGTGCAGTTTTTAAAAGTGAGTCAGGCTTTTCCTCAGATGAATCAAGTCATTCCTTACCACCTTTCCACTTGCTTCCTGAGACATGGCTCCGAGATGATCCCCCACCCCTGCCAGGAAAGGAAGATTTTCATTCTGAAATAAGACAAGAGCAACAATAAAATTGTATTTTGAATTGCCAGAGAGCAACGTGCTGAAGGAGCGTGCAGTGAATTTACTTCCTAACCGTGGGCTCCTCACAACTTTGATGTTTAAAAGGTACAGTAAAAACAGATTGCAAGAACATCCTTATTCTGTGAGCTGAGGAGTGGCACACCACTGAAGTGTCAGTGGAATCACTCACCATGCCTGGTGCTCCTCAGGGCTTACAGGTGAGGACGGAGGTCTGCGTCAGGTGTAGGCACTGGGTTGCTCACCTTTCATGTGCTGGGTAATTTCGCCATGATTTGGAAGTACTTGCAGGCAGCAGCATAGAAAATCAGAAAACAAAACAAAAACTCAGATTAGCTAGATGTTGATTCACCTCGGAAATCAGAGAAAGCATCTTCACTAGCCACCATGTTAGGTCAATACATGGATGTGATTACAGGAGCAAACTGTGGAGTTTTTAATTAATAAAAACTCACAGCAGCTTGTCAGTTACTGCATTTTAGCAAAGCCTTCATGCCATGATTCTGATTTCCAGTGGATCCAAATGGGAGTGATCCATGGGACCCACACCCACTTCTCCCTCAGCTTTCTCGGTGTCCAGAAGTTGTGCAGCCAATGACGGATCGGTGGTGTCAGACCACGACCCCCTGGGTGGTACCAAATCAGGAGGCAGCACGCTTCCCGAGGTGTCGTTAATTTGCCTGGGAATAAATTTCCACTTTCAAGAAGTATCATTGTAAGCCACAAAGGTAGTTGTCTTGTGGTCCATATCTCATGCAAATGTCTGCAGAAACCAAAATCATGTTTCCTTCAGAAGGAAGTGGAGGGTGGTTTGCATAAATCTTTCTTCTCAAGCGAACTCACAAGGTTCTGTGTGCAACCTTGTTCTAGGTGGTCCCATGACCCTGGAGAATTAGTCATAGACTTCACCATTTATTAAAAAGTGAAACTAAAGAAGTGGAGAAAAGAAACATCTTGCCTTATGCTGTCAGTGGTTCACAATATTAATAGTATGAGAATCGTTGTCATGTCTTTTTTCCATAATGGCAGGACACAGAATTATACCAGACACAAAATTCTTGCTGGGTGAGGTGGCTTACACCTGTAATCCAGCACTTTGGGAGGCTGGGGAGGGTGGATCTCGAGGTCAGCAGATCGAGACCATCCTGGCTAATACGGTGAAACCCCGTCTATACTAAAAATACAAAACATTAGCTGGGCATGGTGGCACATGCCTGTAATCCCAGCTACTTGGGAGGCTGAGGCAGGAGAATCACTTGAACCCAGGAGGTGGAGGTTGCAGTGAGCCGAGATTGTGCCACTGCACTCTGGCCTGGGCGACACAGGGAGACTCTGTCTCAAAAAAAACAAAAAACAAAAAACAAAAAAATTCTCCACAATGATGTCTAACTGGCCATTACAAAGTCATATGATCCCGAAATACATTATTTCTCAGGAACAGAAAGCACAAACGATTCAGTAAGAGCCCAGATACGTGCTTCAAGCTGAGCAGCTCAGACCATAGTGAAGGGCGGAGGGCATTTTGCCCGTGCTTAATGGCCCTGAGTTCCCACGCTGTAGGGGACACTTTGCCAAGCCCAGGGAACTTAGAATAATCAAAACACTTCTTCTCTCAGGGAATGTAGTTTAGGGAAGAGGCGAAGCTAGGTGAATGTTTCATTAAGTATTGGAGGAAAGGCACAGAGAGCCCAAAAAGATCACAGGAAGAGAGGTGCCTTGGATGTGTGGGGAGGCCGTGGAGGGACCCAGAACACAGAGCCTTTCACAGCAGGTGGGATGGCGTGGCTTGCTAGTTCATGCCAAGAGAGCAATGGCGGTGTTTGCTTAGAATATCTTCACTGATCCAATACAACTGGTTTTGAGGATGTTAAAATCTAAAAGCTTACAAGCCCCAATGTCAACAGTGTGTGGTCAGGTAAACACACTTTACAAAACTTCAGCAAATGGATTCTAAGATATATTATGGAGATATGCATGATTCAATGAATGCATCCTTGGCAAAATTGAGGCCTATCCATATGGACACAGAGGGCGACTTGGCTCTCCCATTTAATCGGCAGGAGTGCATCTGACTGCCGATGTGGGGCTACCAGCTGACGGTAATTGCACAAAAGCATCTGCAGTGCAAACCCACCCAGACCCCAAATTAAAATGCACGTTCACCTGCTTGTGCACTAGATATGAGCCCACACGGTCGCCAGGACTAATATTCCTAATAAAGCATCCTTTTTAACAAAACTGAAAATCAATAACAGGAGAAGTTTCAAAATTGACACTAGCCTTTTGAGAAACTGGAAATAGATCTTCCTGTCAAAGACTAACACTGCTCTCCTCTGTCTAGACGGCACTGGGAGCAAAATTATCAGATTTTCATTTCCTCAATTTCACTCCACAGCGGTAGAACGTGCGAGTATTGATTCATCTGCTGAAAGAAAAAGCAGAACGGCTCTTCACCACAGCAGGGTCAGACGGGATGGTGGGTGTCTAATCACACCTGGAGAGAGCGCATAAATCTTCCCCAGTCATTATGGGGGCGCACGAGTCCACAGGCCTCATTAGAATCCATTGAACCCACTCCTCATCCTCCTTGTGTTTTACGGGAGGTCATAGATCCTAGAGTGAATATTATCATGCTTCATGGATTTTCAAATTTGTATCGGAAATAAGATTTGCTGCATGAGAAGACTGGCATGCTTCTCTGTTTGCACAAGCAAAGCTATAAACATGCATCCCAGCTGTCTCCACGCCTGTGAAGTGTGGATGGTCAGGCCTGTGTACACGCCTTTTCTCCACCCTAGGGCCCATGGTAAAGATTGGATTTTCAGGTTCTCATTTCACTCTAGCACATGCAGTATTTGCATCCCAGGGAACATATTTAATTTTTCAAATACCGTCATCATATTATGCATGTTTAGTATTCCACCAGAAAAATAGTAGGTTTTGTGAAAAGAATTTAATGTCCATATAAATTGTCATGATATATATTAAAGTTGTGATTTCCATGTCAATAGAGTATTTGCTTACAGTTGGACTGTATTTTTTGGTTACCATGCCAACTTCCGGTGAATTGCACTAAATAGTATATCGCTTTCATATTTTAAACAAGAATAAAATGTATATTTTAGAATGAGAAGAAAACAAGAAATTTTACCAAAATAAGGAAATATAATAAACTCCTTACATCAGAAACACTAGGGTTTGGCCCACAGCATTAGGGAAGTATCAGAGCTCATATTTATAAGGAGCCAACTGGTAAGACTCAAGTTTAATGTTCTTCATTGTTAAAAGCTGAAGGCAACGCATGAGAGGTTTCATTCTTAGTGTTTCTCACTCACACCAGTGCCACTGTGGGACTGTGCATTGCAGACCGTGCTGCAACACGCTTTGTTTGCTCATGGACATTTTTCCAAGTCAGCAAATGTGGATTTACATCATTCTTTTTAATAGCTGAACACTGTAGATGTCCTCTAATTTATTTAGCAGATTTCCTCTGATGAACATTTAGGTCGATTCCAATTTCCTCTAATATAAATAATGTTGTAATGAGTATCATCGTGCTTATGGCTTTCTTTGACTTATCTAATTCCTTCCATTAAATATAGCAGAGTAGAACTTGAATGCTACAGAAGGTCAACTTATTGTAAATTTTGAGCATTTTCCTACATTTTGTCAAATCATCCAGAAACTATCAGTGTTCGTTCTTATTCTGAGCAATATGGGAAAGGTTACCACATTTTTTTTTTTTGATCTTTTCTTCTAGGAAAAGTAAGGACAACCAAAATTTCAAGGTCACTTTTATTTGTAATTCTTTGCTAACACAAAGAATTACAGTTGAATGTCTTCCGTACTTTGTCATTTACATATCCTCTTTTGTGAATTCTCTACTGATTTGTCCTTCACATGCTGTGCAATTAGATTGTTGGCTTGTATTTATTAATATCAAAAGCTTTTTGATTGTCTGATTTATATATTGCTGTTTACATTAAAGTCTTTTCTGACACCAAATGTATTTTAGTATGAAAAGCAATACAGAGTTGCAGATTTATTTTTCACACCATCATTGATTGACCAATATTTCTTCCTGATGATTTCAGATGCAATTATTTCATCTAATAACTTTCTCTCTCCGCTTCAGCCTGTATCTGAGCATGCTGCTGTCTCCACACGGGCACACCATCTTCCTTATTGTAGCTTTGTATGGACGTTAACACCCAGAGGTGGAGATTGACCCCCTATGCCCCCTTCCCTTGTCCTCCTTCTTGATGAAATATAACACATTCATGGACTTGGCTTCCACTTCCTGCCTGGACACGTACTAGTTGTGTGACCTTGACAAGTTACTTAACCTTATAACTTCCACTTCTTAGTCCCTACAGTGGACATAATAATTGTGACTCCCCCACCGGGCCATGTCTCCATGAAGACGGATTGACCTGGAAACTGACAGGCACAGCCTGAGCCAGTGCACAGCCGGCTGCTCCAGGGGTCAGAGAAGTTGCCTTTCTGGTTATTCAAACACGTTTATTCCAGGAAAATTCAGAAGCAGTTTTATAAAGTTCCTAAGTTAACCAATTATGAATGAGTTGGGATTTTCTTTGGTATGATGTTAAGGATATGAATTCGTATGGGAATAACTAAAAACTGAGGTCCTTTTCACATTAAGTCTTTCCAGCCAAAAATGAAATATTAATTTTATATATTCAAGATTTATCTTATATACTTTAAAATTGTGTTCATTTTTCCATATAAAATATGTTTCTGGTGGTTATATTGTGTGTGTTTTTCCACTATGTAATACTGTATATACAATATGTATTATATAAACAATTTTGTAATATCTATGTGTGTAATATTGTATGGTGACCTTTTATTATACTTCTATCTGTTCTTATGTTTAACCATTTTTTGCCTGTCTATTTTTGACACCATCACTACTGAACTAATTTATATAAATATGTTTGTGAGTGGTGTTACACATACCTTTGATTTCCTATTGACAATAAAGTTTTTCCTTCTATGTATATTTGAAAAATTGTCTGATGATTTTCTATTAAAAATATGTGAAAATTTACCTAATGATTCTCTTTTATTAATATTTATGACCATAGTGCTTTTATCTTAAAGGACTGCATTGGCCAGAATGTCCACATACAAAAAAAATGAAAAATTGTAAAAGAAGGGGGAAAACTCATTTTGCTTCTGATGCAGATGGAACTGCTTTTTATTTCTTCTAAGAATGCATATTGTGTTTTACATAAAACTAACTTTCTCTGCCACTTTTAGTTAGCTCACCTAGTGTTACTCCTCCACTTTCTCTTTTGCCCACCTCCATCTATATATCCTGCTCCCAGAAGTCTGGGGGACCCTGGGGGTCCTGGGATGGTGCTCCCCACCACCCGGGCCTTGCTGTCAGGGCAGAAGAGAGCAGGGGCAAACACCTGCCTCAATCCCCTCATTTCAAAGGGTGTTGTCTATTTGCAAACCAATTTAATAAATATCTCTATCCAGAAGAAGATATTTGTCAAAGATGGATCATCCATAGTTTCAGAATGGATACTTTTAGATTTCCACATTTTAATATATTTTTGTTTATTTCAGACATTTTTGTGGTGTAATCATTTATGTAAATATGCATCGTATCAGTATGCTTTGGTTATTTAAAGTGTATACATTATTTTTACTAGTAGAGAGAACAAATATTATTTTAAGGAATAAAGAAAAATGATTTGTTTCCACAGTGTAGTATGGTGGTTAAAGATGCAGAATTTGGATTCAGAGAGCCAGGATTAGAACTCCTAATTTGCCTAGAGCCCTATAACTGGTATTTAACCTGTTAATATTCACTTTCCTTTTAGATAAAATTGTGGTTATTATAATGACCCCTTAGTTTTAAGGAGGTGTCAGGAAATATTATGCCTATAGTAGTTTACTAAATTAAGTGATAGTAAATGTGAGATTTCCATTATTACAATAAAATATGATTATAAAGTTACAGATTTGGTAGGATGAGTTCTGTTGCCTTGCTCCTTACTCTTAAATGTGTGTACAAAGCAGAAACACAGATAGCTTATGGGTATAAATAGATACAGTGAGGCTGACAGGGTTTGGGCAAACGGATTGTGTGATTTTCATAACTTCCATAAATACAATTTCTTATAACTAAATACTTAATGAAGATTAGATCACAAAAATGGCAAGGCTGCTGTTTCTGGCAAAAGTAAAAACTGCTTCTGGTTATAGGAGGGTCTGATGCCTTAACAGTGACCAGGCTTGAGACACACGTGATGACTGCTCCGTGGAGATGGGCCAAGGGCACGTCCATGGCCAAGGCCTTCTCCATCCTTAGACAGTAGTCCAGGGCTTGTGACCACATGGTGTGCGTGATCATGTCCCATGGGGCTGCACGCTCCAGAGGCGCCCTCAGGCCTGACACGTGGAAGCTCTGGCGCCATGAGGAATACGGGAGAGAGCAAAGCCTCAGAGCGAGGCTTCTGAACGTGGAGGCGAGGTACACAGAGCAGGCCAGGAGCTGCACCCAGCTGAGGCCGAGGGCATCCTGCTACACCAAACGAGTTAACCAGGACCCAGGGCCAGCTGACACCGTGAAAAGCAGCCAGCCCACCACCTAAAAGCTCCATTGCACCAAGAACCAAGAAAATCACAACTTGAAGAAAAAAGGAGAATCGGCTGATGCCAACCCTGAGATGCAGCAATGCTGGGCTAGTGTGGTGAGCTGGCAGGAGAATGACCAGCGGCAGTGATGCAGGTGCTTCCAGTCCAGGGAAGCAAGTTGGTGCGAGCAGGCTGGGAGAGCCATGCACGGATACCCAAGAAACCGTCGGGAAAACTTGAGAAGATGAACTCACAAGCACCATACATCTGTAAATTAGAAACCACAAATAATGTTCACATAATTCAGAGAAAGGGAAAAAATGTAATAAAGTAATGTAAAAAGAAGAAATGGGAATAAAAAAACACATAATATGGTGGGCTTCAGCACTAAAATATAAATGATTTTAAATATAAATGGTTGAAATACACCAATCAAAAGCCAGAATTTGGTAAAATGTACAAAAAAAGACCCCACAATATGCTGTTTATAATAAACTCACTTAAAATTTAATGACATAAGTACATTTAAGGAAAATAATAGAAAAAGATAATTTTAAAAAGTAAGAATGTGTATATAAAGATCTGATAAAGTAGACTTCAGACAAAGGGGAATTACATGAGGCATTGTGAAGACACAGCAGCCCTTCCTGTGTGTACACCACACAACAGAATCCAAACACACATCAAGCTAAAGCCTGTAGAGCTGATAAGGGGAAGGAGACAAACCCACAGTTTTAGCTGGGGACTTAATAAGACCCTCTCAGCAACTGAAAGAACAGCAGGCCAGGAGAGCATTCAGGACACAGAGGGCGTGAACAGCACGACCTAATCCACACACACAAACGCCTTCATCTGACCCACATACACAGGCCTGCACTACAGATGCAGAACCACTCCACAACAGCCCAGTAATTATTTGAGAAATTAAATTCATATTTTAAAAGCTCCTGGAAAAGAAATTCCCAGCTCAGATGATTTCACTGGAGAATTCTATCAACCACTTACAGAAGAAACACAGGTAACACAATGTGTTCCAAAAACTCAGGAAGGGGGAACAACTCCCAACTTATTTTATGAAACTAGTATTACCCCGAAGCCGCATCCAGATAAATACAGTATTAAAAAACCTCCTACAAACCAATATCTCTCATGAATTCAGATGCAAATGACTCATTAAAATATTAGCAAACTAAATTCAACAACTAAGGCAAAAGATAAAACTTACATAACATGACAAAATAGACTTTATTTTAGATATGTCAGGCTAGTGGAATATTCAGTAACCAATAAATTGATTACTATCAATAATTGACCATAAAAGTATTTTTATGGTAACACATCATAAAAACAGGCAAAAGAGAAAACATCCTATGATCATAATCATATCAATTGAAAAAAGGAATTTTTGCATCAATATTGTTTTGACAAAATGTAACATGCTGAAAAGAGCACTCAGACTAGAAGAGAATTGCCTTAACCCAGTAAGCTGGGAAAAACCCACAGCTAACCTCCCATTTAATAAGGAAAGGCTTATTGTTTTACACCTAAGATTAGAACACATTTTTCTGCAAAACGGCATATTATTGTCTATTTCATGGATATATCTTCATAATAACAAATAGAAAAACATGTAATGATATTTTATCCTATCATTGAAAGTTAGAGAATATAACAACTAAATTTAATTATTATTCAGTAAATGATTGTTTTCAAAAACATAAAAATTTTCATATGAACCATTTTTTCATTAGCAGTAAACCAAATTTAACAATCTTTCTTGAAATATTTTACTTTTTAGGTAGTTTCTTAATAAGTATTAAGAAACTTTGGTGAAAAAAATACATTCAAAGAGATTTTTATCAAAAATTAAATAGGTAAGATGGAAGACTAAAAGTATTCAGAAAACCTAAAAGAAGGCAGAAAGATGGGGAGAGAAGAATGAAAAGTAGAGTGATCAAAGTTAAAAAAATAATAATAGACTTAGATCCAAGCATGTCAATGTTTACATTAAATGAAATGTTCTAAACACACCAACTAAATTCACAGAAATTGTCATATTGACAATTCAATACATCTTGAATTTGTAAAAATCTAACTCCACGTTATTTATAAGAAACTCACCTCAAAAGTATAATTTATTTTAGTAATAAAAGTAAATGGATGAAAAGATATACCATGCAAACATGTATCAGAAGAAAACTGAAGTGATTCTGTCAATTTTAGAAGAAGCAAAGTTCCGAGCAAAGGAGGAAAAAGATTTCACAACGTGGTGGCAGTCTCCGTCCACCAAGAAGATGCAGCCATTCTAAACATGTAGGTGCCTAACAGAAGAGACTCAAAATACATGAAGTGAACATTTATGGAACCAAAGAAGAATTACAATACAAGGAGAATTACAAGCCCACAATTACAGCTGGAGACATTAATAGGTCTTTCTCAGAAATCAATAGGACAAGTGGACAGGAAATCAGGATGAATACTAGAAAAACACCATTAACTAAGGGGACCCACTCGAGTTTTGTAGGACACTCCCACCAGCGACAGCAGAACACACGTCCTTTCCAAATGCACGTAGGACGTTCACCATCTCAGATCGTATTCTAGGTCATAGAACAAACCTTAGTAAATTAAAAATTACTGAAATTATTTCAAGTGTATTCTCTGACCATAGCAAAATTAAACTTGATATCAACATGAGAATGATAACTAGAAAATACACAAATACTTGGAAATGAATGTATTTCTAAATAACTCATAGGTCGAAGTGGATAAAATTGTAAAATATTTTTAACTAAATGGAAAAAATTAAAAGAAAGAATGATTTGCAGTTAAAGCAAGAATTGAAGAGAGCTTTATGTTATTGGATGGATGCCTAGATTAGAAAGGAAGTTCTCAAATCCATACTATAAGCTTCCACCTTATGAGACTACACAAAATGAGTGAAATAAACCCAAAACAAGCAGAAGAAAGGACATAATACGATAAAAGCAACAATCAATGAAATTGAAAATAAGATATTCAAAAAAATTAATGTAACTTAAAGTGGCTTTTTGAAAAGACCTACAAAATGACAAAGTTCTAGACAATTATACAAATCAAATAAGAAAGAAAATAATGATACGTTAGACTGCATTAAAATTTTCTGAAGTTTGACTGTGTTGGGAGTCTTTGTCATGGGGTCTCTATTCTGCATTCCTTGTAAGCAGAAACACCTTTCAGCAAACAGCTTCGGAATGTAGTTACATTGCTCCCTGCAGAGCAAAAGGCAGATATGATCACTTCCCAATACGATGAAAACAATGTCTCCCTCTGAGAGAAGGAAGGTCTCCTAGCTAATCACTATCAGAAATATTCTAGCTTATTAAGGTTGGCTTCCTCAGACATAAACCCACCTGTGCACGAGTACCCACCTAGACCCCAGAAGTCACCCCTGTGTGACTGGGGAACAAGAGAGCTGGTTTGTGGACACAAGCTCTTGCTGTTTGCTGAGCTGTGAGTAATAAAGTCCTTTGTCTCTGACTTATGAGTTGCCTTTCAATATCCATCAACCTGGCAGGCTAACTTGTCAGCTTGTTAAGAAGAAAAGTTTGCATACCTTCGTGGTTCTTGAAAATCACAATGTCGGATGAGAAACTCAAATATCCATAATACATAAAGGATACTCAAAATTCAACATTAAGAAAAAGATTAAATAAATATGGGGCCGAGAATTTGAAAGACACCTCAGCAAAGAAGATATACCAATGGTAAATAAGCACATGGACACCATATTAACGCATGACACATGCTGACCATATTATCCATTGAGAGGCTCAAGATAAAATCATAGTGAGGTGTACTACACACTTGTTAGAATTGCAAAAATTAAAAGAAAACCAAAATCCAAATCTGGCAATTTCAAGCAGAGGTAGACCTGACCTTGCATAATAAGTCAGGACTGTAAACAATGACTGGGCAGGTTGCAAGTAAGCTGAGCAGCCTTACTCACCAACGGGAAAAATCAAGATTGTTTAGTGATCTTTAAGCATTTTTCTCAAAATCTTAAAAACTCAATGTTGGTATTGGTGTTGGTATTAAATGCATCAAAACATGAAAAAAGAAGCTAATATTTATGTAGAACACTGCAATTCAAAACGGAACATTGATTAGTACAATGTTTGGCTCCTTAGTAAAAAGTTTGTCAAGAGTACTCTGAACACGACGTGCACCTTCCTTTCATAAACTTATGAAACAGAGTTGGCTTCTCTGCCACGCCGAGATGAACGGCCAAGCTCCGCTCTGGGTTTGCTCATCTTCAAATGTTTATCGTATGCATTCAATGGCATGACATATCTCTAAGAGGTCCTTTGCTGGGACGTGTTTGCAGGTGTCCCTTCCTTGAAGATGCGCTCATCATTTCTGTCCCCATCAGTGACTTTGCCGTCCCCGAGAGCCTCTGGCTGCAGGCCTGTGACCGTGACGATGACAGCAGTGCCACACCTCCTTGGCTGGCCCTTTCATTTCATGTAACTCCCCTTACCTTCTATTGAAACTGCACTTTCAATATGATTGCTTCGTTTCAGAAGTTGTACTTGTAACTTTTTCGGCCAGTTTTCTCTTTCTCGTGCCCAGTTTTGCGAAGCTTTGGGTGTGTACCCCTGGGAGAACAGATGTTCTGCTGTCTGGGTACTGAATGGAGGACTGGCAGGGCCTCATCAGCCACAGATTCCCAAGATGCACCATGATGTGAGGCTGGCCACGATGCCCAGCTGTTATCCACCAGCGATTTGTGGACAGAGGATTCGGAGTAAAGTTTGTACTTTATAAAACACTCACGATTAATACACCATGGTAGCCAAAATAGAAACCATGTCATTGGAGGACTTGCTATTTAATTAAGCAGTGGTAGCCAAAAGTAAAGCCAGAGCCACCACTGCTGATGAGAATATGAAGAATTTGGAACTGTAAAGAATCCCTTGTGGGAGTGCAAAATGGTGCAGCCACACTGCGAAGCACTGTGGCGGTTTCTTACAAAATCCCACATGCACTTACCATGTGACCCATCAATAACACTCCTTGACATTTGTCTTAAATAAATGTTCACAAAAAATAGGGACAAACATGTTTATAGCATTTTTGTTTCTAATCGCAAAACACTGGAAAGAACCCAAAATTTTCTTAAAAAATGAATACATACACAACACAACACTAACCAGCCAAGAGAAGAAACTGGATGCACACAGCAGTATGGATGGGTGCTGGGTCTCAAGAGCATCATGCTGGAGAGAACAGAAGGGAGGTCACCAGGCTGGGGATGGGGGAGGTTGCTAGGGCTGGGGGCCATGGTAGTTAATTGGTCTGGGAACACTGGTGGTTACCAGGCTGGGGACCAGCAGTAGTTACCAGGGCTGGGCACAGTTGCGGTTACCAGGTCTGAGGATGATGGTGGTTACCAGGGCTGGGGATGGTGGTTTGGGAAGATGTAGGTCAGAGGATACCAACTCGAATTTCATAGAAGGGTACTCCCAGGGATAGGTTTGTGAAGCTTTGCAAAAGCAGGTAAGTGAAAGAGATGATTCTCTAAAACAATAAAAGCATAGCTTTTGAGATGAAAAGACAATATTGAAAGTGCAATTTTAGTCAAGGTAAGTGGAATTATAGAAAATAGAAAGATGGACCCTGGAGGTGTGAACACTGTAGTCATTAGTGGTGGTGGTGGTGGTGTGTGTGTGTGTGTATGTGTGTGTGTGTTGTGAGGGGTGTCATAGATCTACAGCCAGAGGATTTCCAGAATAGAAAAGCCACTAATGGGAACAAAACGATGAAAATGTCTCCAAGGAGGTGACGCAGGCAAACCTGTCACATGGAAGGATCTCTCACAGTAGCTTCATGCCTGTGAAAGTAAAGGACAAACGTTGTCAGCTGATCAAACCTGGATAGTTCAGGAGGCCTGTCGTGTAACATGGTGACTACGGTTAATAACAATCTACTATATTCTTGAAACCACTAAGAGTAGATTCGAAATGTTCTAACCACAAGAAATAAGTATGTGAGTTAAGGAAAATGTTAATTAGGTTGATTTAGCTATTCCATGGTGTATACATATTTTTAAAGAATCATTTTTACTCCATATGTACAATTTTTATTTGTTAATTTAAATTTTTAATTAAAAATTAAAAGGATTCCTCTGAATGAGAGCAGCCAGGGGTGACGTACTGTACGATTCTGTTTTTATGACATTCTGGAAAAAGGGAAAACTGTGGGACCTGGGCATGGGACAGTGGTGGCAGGACTGGGCTGGGGACCGGACTGCGAAGCGGAGTTATTTGGGGTGGTGGAGCTGTTCTGCGTCCTGGTTTTGCTGGTAGTTACGCCCATCTGTACATGTGTTAAAACTCACAGAACAATGCTCCAAATAAAGCTAATATCATGAACTTTTATTTAAAAAAGTTGAAATTTATTTCTGCTCTGTTGCATTCACTGCTGGCTCTGGACAGAAAAAGCCTTGGGAAAAAGGAAATATAAATGGTTTATGATTCCACTTCATATCACACGACTCAATTGTGAATAGCATTTACTTGCAGTCATTTATTGTAATGATACGAGCACTGAAAATGTACTCATCTAAAATTGGATTGTAAGTCTAATTAGAGGCAGAGGAGGGAAAGTTTATGGACAGAGAGTTCTGAATGAAAACTCAAGCTCGTACCCCAGAAAGGGAAAGGACTAGCAATGCCCAAACAGGAGGGTCAGGAAAAGTTGTACAGCGGGGCCAGGTGGAGACCGGGGGGAGAAGGTGATCACCTCCTGAGGAGTGGAACGTCGGCCCCCCAGGCAGCGGGAAGTGGCAGCGTAATGGGATGGACCCTGCTGTTTCATGGCAATCCCTGCCCAAGTATTTTACAATTATCTGCATCTTAATACATATAAAGTTGTGTTTAAAACTTAAAGGAGCCACAGGCCACGTGGTCTATGATAAAGATACATTAAACATGATAACACTAAAATGTAACTGGTGGTTATATTTGGCAAGTAATTATGTAATATGCTATTTCATGTCTTTTAGTATTTTACAATGTCTAATCTTTAAACAATTTGTATGATTTAATTTTTATAAGTATGTTTATTTATAAGATAAACTTTTGGTGTGTGTCTAGGATATAAATAGAGTAAATTTATCTTATAAATAAATGTACTTATAAAAATGTATATTTATAACATAAATATATATTTATAAGAAAAATAAATGTACTTATAAAAATCAAATTCTATCAATTAAAGACTAAATACATAAAATGCATGAAAATTGAATCATAGGAAGGAGAAATAACATTATACTTAAGGAGAAACAACATCTTTTAATGTTTATGGATTGGGAGGGGTCATTTCACATCTAGAGATGGTTCAATGTATTACTATCATTTTATCTCTTAAGTCAGAAATAACAACACGTGAATCACAAATATCTTCCTTCCAAAGAAGTTCTGAGTATTCCTAAAAGACCTTTCCAAATTGGGCAAGGTCCAGTTGTCCATTTGCATATAGATAAGCTTGTTTCTTCATAATCAGTGTGCCTATTCGTATTTTAGCATATAATTAAAGTGTCCTTTAAGTGACTCAACTACATTCATTTTAGTGTTTCAGTATAAACCATGGAACTAAATAATAAACCAGAACATAAAAAAAAAACACATTATGAAGTGTTCTTGATACAATTCTACCTTGTTTTGTAAAAGTAAATTGATTCCATTGAAAGAATGCAATTTTTTCACACATGTTTTATTTTCAGTATCGAATTGTTGGCAGCTGAATAGTTTTTGTGATATCCCACTCTGGAAGAGTGAAATCATACAATTTTGAAAACACTTTGTATGCAAATGTGTGTTAAAAATAAAAAAAAATCTTTAAAAAATGGATGTGCTATGAGCTAGCTAAACAGAATTTTCATTTGGAAAATTGTTTCTAATTTGTGTATAACACATCAAGTCAATTTCAATAGTAAGAAATTTCAGAAGATGTCTTGTATAACCATTATTATAAAAAGTGCATTTATTTTGTACTTTCTGTCCACAGAAATCAAAGGCACATTGCTAATTCCTTTAACTTGTCTGCTTCAACTTTGAAGGTATTTGGGGAAAAAAAAAAAAAAAAACAAGAAAAATAGAGTTTTGATATCCCAGACACACACCAGAAGATTTAGAATAAACATATTTTCAGGTGCAAAATGTGTCAGAATTTCTTTTTAAGACTAGGGTCTGAGGACAGAGGTGCCAGCTTTGTAGAGTGTCTTCCAGGCTGACTTACTAGAATGTTGGACACACGGGCAGAGATGGAATTCACTAGGAGGACTGGAACCAAGCTTGCCAGAGAAGAGGTGCTCTGATATGAGGACCTCAAGGAAACAGTGGAGGGAGAGAAAAAAGTACCAGTAAATCACTAACCTGCTGACTACAGAGGAGAATGAGATTGATTTTGGAAGAGTAATAAACCCCAGTCCCATATCACTGCCCTCTTCACACTGCTAACAAATCCAGAAGGAAAGGGCTGACAATGGATTTGAAAATAAAACACACAAACCAGAAAACCAGCCCACTCTTTTGCTTGTGAATATTTTTTGTATGTACCAAATTTACCAAAGTGGTCTTTTGAGGATTAAAATCGTTAGGGACCTTCATTTCTTAAGCCTAGCTCAAAGGTTACACGCGTTTGCTGACCTGGAGGTTACAGATATGGTTTGGCTGTGTCCCCACCCAAATCTCTTCTTGAATTTTAGCTCTGATAATTCCCATGTATGGTGGGAAGGACCCGGTGGGAGGTAATTGGATCATGGGGACGGTTTTGCCCAAACTGTTCTCATGACAGTAAGTCTCACAAGATATAGTTTTATGAGGGGATTTACCGTTCACTTGGCTCTCATTCTCTCTTGCCTGCTGCCATGTAAGATGTGCCTTTCATCTTCTGCTGTGATTATGAGCACTCTCCAGCCATGTGAAACTGTGAGTCCACTAAACCTCTTTTTCTTTATGAAGCACCCAGTCTCTGGTATGTCTTTATCAGCAGTGTGAAAATGGACTAATATAGTTATCAATGTACAAAGTTACCATAGAAGTCTCTAGAAGCTAGATGATTGATTAAAAACAAACAGAAGAGTGTTAATGAAAGGGGCTCTCCATGGTGCTGAAGAGATCCTGCTGTGTGCTGGAGAGAGGGAGGGAAGAGCTGACTCCCATGAGGTGTGTGCAGTGCCCCTACCTGCAAGGGCCCGAGGAGTCCAGGAACCAGGTGACTACTTGTCCTCTCTCATCACAAAGGAAGCTGGCTAATATGGATGCGTGGGTGGACAGTCCACGGGTCAAGGGATGAGGAGAAAGTACTCAGTGAATACAATGAATAGGGCTTATGTCCTCCATCTACAGCTTCGAAATTAGACAGGACTGTGTCTGAGTGTGGCTGTTATTAGCGTAGCTACTCCAGGCTGTGGCAAGATGATTCCATATATCCCCAAGAGGCTGTGAAAAGCCATGAAAATGCAAGCCCCACTGCAGGCTCATGGCTGCCTGGAGGGAGACTGTGCCATCACCAGACTTATGGGGATTATTTCATGAGCTCAGCAACAGCAGGACAAGACCTGTCTTCTGACCAGAGCAAGAAAAGAAGAAACACCGAGAACTTCTGTAAGGAAGAGAGGAGACTCACTCTCATGAAGGCTCCACCACCACCAATGCACTGTGCCTGACATCCTTTGAAGTTGCACTTGTGATTTCTATATTTTGCAACTGAATAAAAGTTTGTTTATGGTAAAGAAATGAACCCAAGATCGCGTAGTTACTAATTCACAGCAACTGTATTCATCCTTACATCTGTGCATCCAAGGACCTTCCGGGGCTGATCACACAGGGATATGAGAGCCTGGGAGCTCTCTGCACTTCATGCTGGGGCACAGCCGGAACCAGGGCAGCTGAGATGTCCAAAAGATGCAAGCTTGCTACCAGCGGGACTGCACGGACCTTAGTAGTCACACGGCAATGTCACCCAGAGGTGAGAGAGAGCAGTGGCAGTCAGGTGCAGAGTGCCCTCACCAGCCCCAGCCCCACTTTTGGCACCTGCTGCAGGTGTTTGCTCTCGTGTCGTGTGGTGTAAGGTGGTTCCAGGAGCCACAGGCACTCAGGTGCATCAGTGTCAGTGCTGAGGGCTCAGGGCCTTCTTCTTCTGGATCAGAACCTGCCAGGAGCAATTCCACTGTGCTGCTGAATCCACAGGAAATGTTGTGGCAGCTGGGGATGTCTACTGTGGTTCACACTGAGTGACTGCACCAAAATTCATTTTAACATTGTAAATGATGACACAACAGTTAACCCTGAAGAGTCATTGGATCATTCCTTGGGAATGAAAGGGCCTTAGGACAGCTGGCCTTCTGCCTCTCCTGTGGTTGGTTGTAGGATTTCTCCTTGATGTGGGGGCTGCTGGAGTTAGGGTAGGGGTTGGGCATGATTGGAGAGAGTGAACCTAGGCTCCTATGCTTAGTCCATTTCACTGCAGCACTTCTGCTGTTCTCTCTAGTCACCTGCATCATTGGTGTCATTTAGCTTAGAGAAAGCGCTTGGTGGCTAGTATGATTGGTGTACTTTCCCTGGAATTCATGTATTGAAACGGAATCTCCATTGTGATAGCACAAACAGGTGGAGCCCTTAGGAGGTAAGTGAATCATGAGGACAAAGCCCAGGAGTAAGATTAGTTCGCAGCTCAATGGGAGTGCTGTGGTGGCCCAGGCCCCTTCTGCCATGTGAGGACACAGCAGAGATGCCGTCTATGAAGCAGCCAGCAGCATCCGCTAGAGCCTTGATCTCGGATTTTGCAGCCCCCAGAACTGTGGGAAATAAATTTGTATTATTTATAAACTACCTAGTCTAAGGTTTTACATTATAGAGTCATAAACAAACTATGACAATGGCGAAATCCAAGGGGAAAAGCAGCTGGGGGACAGGGGTGCAGCCTATGGGACAGAAAGAGAAGTGACTGTGCACACGCTTGTGCTCTTTTTCATGCCAAGTCCCTGTGCTGCTCAGGGGCTGGTGCTCTTCTGCTCACTTTGACCCTTACACAATGTCTGGAATCTTGGCATGGTCCCCATCTCCCCTGGTGAGGGTCCACAGGCCTGAGGGCCAGGCATGGGAGAGGACTTGGTATGGTCCCCATCTCCTCCGGTGGGGGCATTGCAGCCTTAGTTCTGTGGGCTCCCCCAGCCAGTTGGGAAGGGAAGGCACTTTGTCCTGCAGTGGGCAGGTCTATGCAAACCTGCCCACAAAGTTCCAGAAAGCTCAGAGGCCAGGAAGGAGGCTGACAAATACAGTTTCTCAGAAACATTTAGTGGGGCTAACGAGCAGACACCAAAGCCATGCCTCAGGCAGCCTTGAGATAGTGGGTCCTTCTGCTGACACCCTCAAGATTAGGGCCACAAAGGTCACACCTGCTTCAGAAGGATTTATTTCCAATAAGCAGTGGATAAAGTAGAAACCTTGGAGGCCTTTCCAGACCTGGAGTTCAGCAGAGGCACATGTTAGGGCAAGCGTCCATGATGGAGCTGCCTCAGCCTGCGCTGGCTTCCACCTGGGGACGAGGAAGGGTCCTGGTGGCCTGCCCCAGACACCTGCCGGCCCTCATGCTGGCAGCAGCTGTCACGTATGGCATGGACCTCATCACTGCAGAGTAGAAGCGTCTTCAGGAGGGTGTGCTCCACCGGGAAAATCAAACCTGATGTTGCAGGGGGTGCACCTGCTGCTGTGAGCTGACACAGAGGGCATTGTGTGTGTGAGTGTGTGTGAAGGTGTGGCAGTCTGAGTGTGAGTGTGTGTGTGACAGAGTGTGTGTGAGTGTGTGTGTGTGAGTGTGCATGAGTGTGAGTGCATCTGTCTGTGACTGTATGTGAGTCAGAGTGGATGTGAGTGCATCAGTGTGTGAGGGTGTGTGAGTGTGAGTGTAAATGTGTGTGGCAATCTGAGTGTGAGAACGTGTGAGTGTCCATGTGAGTGTATGTGTGTGTGGCAGTCTGAGGGTGTGAGAATGTGTGTGGGAGTCTGAGTGGGTGAGTCTGAGAGTATGTGTGAGAGAATGAGTGTGTGTGTCTGTGAGTGTATGTGTGTGTAAGTATGAGTGAATGTGAGTGTGTCAGTGTGTCTGAGAGTATGTGTGAGAGAATGAGTGTGTGTGTCTGTGAGTGTATGTGTATGTGAATGTGTGTGTGTGTCTGTGAGTGTATGTATATGAGTGAATGTGAGTGTGAGTATGAGTGTGTGTCTGTGGATGTGTATCAGTGAATGAGTGTATGAGTGTGTGTGTGTGTGTGTGTCTGTGAGGGAGCATATGAGTGAAAGTGAGTGTGAGTTGTGTGTCTGTGAGTGTATGTGTGAGAATATGGCAATGCGAGTGTGTGTGTCTGTGAGTGTGAGTGTATGAGTGAATTGTGTGTGAGAGTGTCTGTGTGTGAATGTATGAGTGAATGAGTGTGAGTGTGTGTGAGTGCATGTGTGTGTCTGTGTGAGTGTGAGATGAGTGCCTGAGTGTGAGTATGCCTGTGTCTGTGAGTGTGTAAGTATGAGTATGAGTGAATGTGACTATGAGTGTGTGAGGGCATGACTGTATGTGTTTATGTGTGAGAGTGTATGAATGAATGTGGGTGAAGTGTGTGTGTGTCTGTGAGTGTATGTGTAAGAGTATGAGTGAATGTGAGTGTGTGTGTGTGAGTGCATGTGTGTGTATGAGTGAATGTGAATGTGTGTGAGTGTGAGTCTGTATGACTATGAGTGAATGTGAGCGTGTGTGAGTGCATGTGTGTGTCTGTGAGTGTATCTATGAGTGAATGTGACTGTATCTGTGAGTGTGTGAGTGTGTGCCTGTGAGTGTATCTGTGTATATGAGTGGATGTGTGTGTGACTGTGTATCTGTGAGTATGTGTGTGAGTCTATGTGTGTGTGTGTCTGTGAGTGTATGTGTGAGTATGGGTGAATGTGTGTGAATGTGTGAGTGTGAGTGGGTGTGTCTGTGAGTGTATGTGTGTGTAAGTATGAGTGAATGTGAGTGTGTCAGTGTGTCTCAGTGTATTTGTGAGTGAATGTGTGTGAGTGGCTGTGAGTGTATGTGTGTGTGAGTGTGAGTGAAAGTGAATGTGTGTCTTTGAGATTATGAGTGTGAGCATGAGTGGGTGTGAGCTTGAATGTGAATGGGTTTGTCTGTGACTGTATAGTATGAGTGAATGTGAGTGTGTGAGTGTAAGCATGAGTGTGACAGTGAGTGTGAGTGGGTGTGTCTGTGAGTGTGACTGTGAGTGTGTATGAGTGAATATGAGTGTGAGTGGGTGTCTGCGAGTGTATGTGTGAGTGTATGAGTAAATGTTTGAGTGTGGGTCTGAGTGTGAGTGTGGGTATGAGTGAATGTGAGAGTGTGAGTCTGAGCGTGTGTGAGTATGAATGAATGTGAGTGTGCATGTGACTGTGAGTGGGTGTTTCTGTGAGTGAATGTGAGTGAATGTGAGAGTGAGTGTGAGTGGGTATGTCTGAGTGTATGTGTGTGAGTGTGAGTGTATGTGTGAGTGTATGCGTGTGACTGAGTATGAGTGTGTGTGAGTGGGTGTGTCTGTGAGTGTATGTGTGAGCGTATGAGTGAATGTGAGTGTGAGTGGGTGTGTTTGTGTCTAAGTGTATGTGCATGAGTCAATGTGTGACTGTGAGCGTGTGTGAGCATGTCTGAGTGTATGTGTATGAGCGAATGTGTGACTGTGAGCTTGTGTGAGTGGGTGTGACTGAGTGTATGTGTGAGTGTGAGTATGAGTGAATGTGAGTGAGTGTGAGTGTATGTGAATGTGATTGTGAGTGGGTGTGTCTTAGTGTATCAGTATGAGTGAATGTGAGTGGGACTGTGAGAATGTGTGAGTGGGTTTGTCTGAGTGTATGTATGAGTGAATGTGAGTGATTGTGAGTGTGAATGGGTGTGTCTGTATGTGAATATGGGTGTGAGTAGGTGTGTCTGTGAGTGTATGTGTATGTGAATGTGTGTGTGAATGAGTGTGTCTAAGTGTTGTGTATGAGTGAATGTGAGTGAGTGTGTCTCAGTGTATCAGTATGAGTGAATGTGTGACTGTGAGCATGTGTGAGTGGGTGTGTCTGAGTATATGTATGAGTGCATGTGAGTGATTGTGAATGTGAATGGGTGTGTCTGCATGTAAATATGAGTGTGAGTGGGTGTGTCCGTGAGTATATGTGTGTGAGTTTGAGTGAATGTGAGTGTGAGAGGGTGTGTCTGTGATTGTACGTGTGTGTTTGAGTGAATGTGTGAGTGGGTGTGTATGAGTGTGTGAGTGTATGTGTATGAGTGAATGTGAGTGTGACTGTGAGCATGAGTGGGTGTGTCTATGTGGGTGTATAAGTGAATGTGAGAGTGTTTGTGGGTGTGTCTGAGTGTATGAGTGAATGTGAGTGTGTCTAGTGTATGTGTATGAGTGAATGTGTGACTGTGAGCATGTGTGAGTGGGTGTGCCTGAGTGTATGTGTGAGTGTATGAGTGAATGTGTGAGTGTGATTATGAATGGATGTGTCTGTGAGTGTATGTGTATGTGTGAATGTGTAAGTGGGTGTGTCTGTGAGTGTGTGAGTATGAGTGAATCTGAGTGAGTGTATGTGTGAGTGTACGAGTGACTGTGACTGTGTATGTGTGAGTGGGTGTGTCTGAGTGTATTCATGAGAGTATAATTGAATGTGTGTATATGAGTGAATGTGTGTGCTTGAATATGTGCATGTCTGAGTGTATGTGTGTTTCTGAGTGAATGTTTTAGTGCGTGTGAGTGTATGAGTGTGTCTGTGTATGTGTGAATGTGTGTTAGTGCGTGTCTGTGAGTGTGAGAGAATGTGTGTGGGTGTGTCTGTGTGTATGAGCATGAGTGAATGCATGTGTGTCTGAGTGTATGTGTATGAGTGAATGTAGCGTGCGTATGTGTATGAGTGAATGTAGTGTGCATATGTGTGTGAGTGTGAGTGTATAAGTGAATGTAGTGTGTGTGAATGTATGTGTGAGTGTATGAGTGAATGTAGGGTGTGTGTGAATGTGTGTGACTGTATGTGTAAGTGTATGAGTGAATGAATGTGTATGAATGTGTGTCTGTGTGTGTGTGTGTATTTGTAAGGGTATGAGTGAAAGTGTGTGAGTGCACATGAATGTGTGCATCTGTGAGTGGATGTGTGTGAGTGAATGTGTGTGGTAGTCCGAGTGTGTGTGTGTCTGTGACTATTGTGAGTGTATGAGTGTGAGTGAATGTGAATATGTAAGTGTGTGTGGGCATCTGAGTGAGAGCATATATGT
This sequence comes from Cebus imitator, assembly GCF_001604975.1. Taxonomy (NCBI): domain Eukaryota; kingdom Metazoa; phylum Chordata; class Mammalia; order Primates; family Cebidae; genus Cebus; species Cebus imitator. The sequence continues at coordinate 584,346 of NW_016107639.1, read as the reverse complement.
GTGTGAGCATGTGTGAGTGTGAGCATGTGTGTGACTGAGTGTGTGTGTATATGTGTAGGACTGAGTGGGAGTGGGAGTCAGTGTATGAGCATGCTTGTGTGTGTATTGTGTGTGAGTGCATGTGTATGTATTGTGTGTGTGCATGTGTATGTATTGTGTGTATGCATGTGTGCATGTGTGTTTGTGTGTGTGTGATGTACATGGAGATATATCCTCTCTGGACCACACGGGCACTTGTTACTGCTTCCATTTCCTGTGGAGAGGGTGGACGGGCATTGCTGCCACCCAGGCCTGACCCGGGAAGGGCCTGCTGCACTGGACCCCTCAGAGACGGAAAGCTGGAGCCCCCTGGGATGGGGCTCTGGGCCAGCTCAGTGCTGCTGTAGGGCAAGACAGTCTAGAGCAGATGGAGGAGGGCAGGCAGGTTGAGGGACCCGGGCCCCTGAAGGCATGGGTTCCACGGGGCCCCTGAAGAGACACCCAAAGGACTGGACGATGGAAATTCCAAGTCTGCAGGGCAGACCAGGTGCTGGACACAGGACAGTCTTGGTGCTGTCTGGGGCCCAAAGGGCATCTGGAAGTGGAATCCCCTACTTGGAAGCCTCAGCCTTGTCTGTCCACATGGTGGAGGGAAACCTGCCTCACTCCAAGTGCACTGATGTGAATGTTAACCTCGTCTAAAGGATACTCTCCTGACATCCACACTGGCGTCAGACCAAACATCTGGGCACCAGGGCCAGGTGGATTCATAAAAGCCCGAACACCCGCTTGCCCCCTCCTGTGCTGAGACCAGACCCTGGGTCCCCAGGCTGACTCTCCGCCATCTCCTGGGTCACGGCGGCACCCTGTTTAGAACCCTCCCATGGCCCTCTTTCCAAGCCTAGCCCCGCACCCACAGCCCTCATGATCTGCACATGGTATATTTCACAGGGTTCTCAGCACCCTGTGCCTTCCGGCCATGCTCAACTGAAGTTGCAGGTGCCTCCCTCCGTCTTCGGCCCCTGCAGGGCCCATCCCTCCAGCAGCTCCCCTGCTTGTCCACCCACATCCAAGCCAGCCCTGGCCCCATGAGCACACACACACGTTCATGGAGACCTCTCTTGGCCAGCTCTGGCATATCCTGTTCTCCAGAATTCAGAGCAGCCCTGCCTCCTGCAGAAGGTCTTGCTGGGCTCCATGTGGGTGTCCTGTGCTCATCAGGCAGGCATCATCCTATATTTAACTTTTTACTTGTTTGCTTCTGCACAAGCTTGAAAAGGACCACTTGCTATTTACTGTTCTCATCCCAGCAAAAGCATAATGTCTGGCACAGGGTAGATATTCAATAAATTATGTTGAGTAATGTATGAACAAAGTAGAGCTGTCTTCAAACCACCACTCGGGATTCTAGTGTCCTTGGACAAGCTCATCTCACAGATGTTTCCCAGTAAATCCCTATCATTGTAAACAGCAATCAATTATAATGCTGACAGAAAAAAATGGGGTGGCTTTGAAATCATTTGATTTGGGGAAAATGTAATAGCCCTGGTTCTTTTTAGGTAAAATACGTGTGCCATTCTATCAGTTTCCTAGGATGGCTGTATCACAAACTGGCCAGCTTAAAACAATGGAATTTTTTTTTCACAGTTCTGGAGGCCAGAAGTCCAAAGTCAAAGTGTGGATGGTGCCATGCTCTCTCCAAAGGCTGACAGGAGGGATCCTTCCCTAGGAGTGGTTGCTGGCAAACCTCCACATTCCTTGGCTTGTACACACATCACTCCCATCTCTGCCTCTGTCCCATGTGGCTGCCTACCCAAAAATCCCTCTCCTTTTTCTTTTCTTTTTATTTTAAATTGTACTTTGGGCTCTGGGGTACATGTGCACTTCCTGTATCTTGCAGGATTGTTGCATAGGTACATACATGAGGTCTCCACCTCCCCGCCCCCCGCCCGCCCTGTTGCCTCTCCTTTTACTTATATGGACACACATCCAGAACACCCTCATCCTAACTGGATCACTGTATTAGTCCATTTTCACACTGCTGTAAAGAACTGTCCAAGGCTGAGTCATTGATAAAGAAAAGAAGCTCAATTGACTCACAGTTCTGCATGGCTGGGGAGGCCTTAGGGAACTTACAATTATGACAGAAGGGGAAGAAAACATGTCCTTCTTCACTAAGCAGCAGAAGAGAAATCGCAGAGCAAAGGGGAAAAAGCCCCTTATGAAACCGTCAGCTCTCATGAGAACTTGCTCACCCATGATCCAGTCACTCCCCACAAGGTCCCTTCCCCAACATGTGCGGATTACAATCACAATTTAGGTTACAATTCAGGATGAGATTTGTGTGAGGACACAGTGCTAGACCATAGCAATCACATTTGCAAAGTTTTATTGCACTTTGTTTTTCTGCACTTCACAGACACTGAGGGTTTTTTTTCATTTTTTACAAATTGAAATTTTGTGGTAACCTTTCATCAAGTAAGCCTCCTGGTGCCATTTTCCAGTGGCATCTGCTGACTTCATGTGTCCATGTCACATTTGGGTGATCCTCCCCATATTTCAAATGTATTCACTAATATTACATATCTTACGGTGATCTGTGATCAGTGATCTTTGATGTTACTATGGTAATTATTTGGGGGAACCACAAAGCATGCCCATATAAGATGGAAAACTTAATCCATAAATGTTTTTCGTGTTCTGACTCCTACACCCACTGGATGCTCCCCTTCTCTCTCCCTCTCCTCAGTCCTCCTTATTTCCTCAGACAAAACAATACTAAAAGTTATTGAAACAATTAATAACCCTACAATAATATCTAAGTGTCCAAGTGAAGGGAAGAGTCTCTAACTTTAAAACAAAAGCTACAGGTGAGTAAGATTGATGAAGGAGGCATGTTGAAGGACATGACAAGCTAAAAGGGGAGGCCAAGTTGTGAATACAAAGGAAAAGTTCTTGGGAAAAAATCAAAAGTAGTCCTCCACTGAACACACAAATAATACAAAAATGAAACAGCCTTATTGCTGATATGGAGAAAGTTTGAGTGATCTGGATGGATGATCAAACCACCCACGACATTCCGTCAATCCAAAGCCTATTTCCAAGCAAGGTCCTAATTTTCTTCAATTCAGTGAAGGCTGAGAGATGAGGAATCTGCAGAGGAAAAACTTGAAGCTAGCAGAGGCTGGTTCATGAGGTTGAAAGAAAGAAGCCATCTCCATACCATAAAAGCACAAGGTGTACAAGATCATTTACAAAGGTGGCTATGCTAAACAAAATATTTTCAATGTAGAAAAAAAATGCCTTCTATTTGAAGAAGATGCTATCAAGGGCTTTCACAGCTAGAAAGGAGAGGTCAGTATCTGGCTTCAAAACTTCAAAGGACAGGCAGACTCTTGTTAGAGGCTAATGCAGCTGGCAACTTTCAGTTGAAATCAGTGCTCATTTATCATTTCAAATCTTCTAGTGCTCTTAAGAATGATTCTAAATCTACTCTGCCTGGGCTCTATAAGTAGAACAACAAAGCCCAGAAGACAGCACATCTGGGTATAGCATGGTTTACTGAAGATTTTAAGCCCACTGTTGAGAACTTCTGCTCAGAAAACAGATTCCTTTCAATATATTCTTGCTCATTGACAATGTACTTGGTCACCCAAGAGCTGTGATGGAGATGTACGAGGAGATGAATCCCTGCAGACACAACATCCACTCTGTAGCCCAGGGAACAAAGAGTAATGTTGACCTTTGTATATTATTATCCAATAAATGTATTTTGTGAGGCTATAGCTGCCATATATAGTGATTCCTCTGATGGATCTGGGCAAAGTACATTGAAAACCTTCTGGAAAGGATTCACCGTTGCAGATGACATTAAGGACTTTCCTGATTCATGGAAGGAGGTCAAATGTCAGCATTAACTGGAGTTTGGAAGAAGTTGATTCCAGCCTTCATGGATGATGTTGAGGGTCTCAAGACTTCAGTGGAGGAAGTAACTGCAGATGTGGTGGAAACAGCAAGAGAACTGGAATTAGAAGTGGAGGCTGAAGATGGGACTGATGGGCTGCCATCTCATTAGATTTACAGATGAGGAGCCGCCTCTTGTGGATGAGCAAAGAAAGTGGTTTCTGGAAATGAAATCCACTCCTGGTGAAGGTGGTATGAACATTGTTGAAATGACAACAAAGGCTTCATAATATGCCATAAATTTAGTTGGTAAAGCAGTGGCAGAGATTGTCAGGATTAACTCCAATTTGAAAGAAGTTCTACTGTGGGTAAAATGCTATCCAACAGCATCTCATGCTAGAGAAATCTTCATGAAAGGAAATCGATGTGGCAAATTTTACTGTTGTCTTATTTAAAGAATTGCCAGAGCCACCCCGACCTTCAGTCAGCAGCCATCCACATCGAGACAAGACCCCCCAACAGCAAGAAGATGATGACTCACTGTGGGCTCAGAGGATTGTCAGCAAGTTTTAGCAATAAAATATTTTTAAATGAAGGCATGTAAATGTTTAAAGATGCAATGCTACTGCAAATGTACTAGATTACAGTATCATGTAACATGATTTTTACATGCACTGGGAAACCAAAAAAATTAGTGTGACTTGATTTATCATAGTGTTCTGGAACTAAACCCATAACGTCACCGAGGTGTGCCTGGATTTCCAGGTGACGTGGCGTGTGCAGGTACCGGGGTTAGGATTTCAACATACTTTTGAGAGGCAACACAATTAAACCCACAACCAACATTCATACCAAAACAAGCATTTTTTAATCCCCATGATTGCTGTTATTTTCATTTCTGAAGATGCTACAGCAGTTCAGATGTCCAACGTTACTGGGAAGCCTTCTGTTACAATGCCTTCATTTTCATTGTCCTTGAAGCCAAAAGCAGATATCTGAACTACTGTCTGAAAGAACCCTTGGAGAAAGGGCCCATGGCCTTCAGAGCCCAGGCTGCAGACTTGGGGGCCAGCTCTGCTCTGGGCCCCATGGCCTCCATAGGGGGCCATCTTCCGCCACTGCTGCCGTGCCCCAGAGCCACCCCCACCCCCTCCTTCTCTACAAAATGGCATCCTGTACCATTTTATCAATATTTGTGGTTCCATGTTTCTAGCTGTTAAAAAGGTTAACATCTTTCAGCAGCCGTTTAAGCTCATGCTGCAGCTAGATAATATACGTAACGGCAGCAAAGCACCAAACACATTTGCTGCAACATTAGCTACATTTAAAAGTATAATCGTATGCAGCTTTTTCTTGCTGAACGACGTTTTAGAATAAAGGGGGAACACGTCTATTTACCACGAAGGAAATAACACACAGTATTTAACACTCCTTATGACGCTTATAATTACTTTAGGTGCAAACCCAGCAGACCAGGCCAGAGCCTGGAAACTTCAGAAACAGAAAAGCATCGCAAGCTGGGACGCCATAACCAAGCCGCAGATTTTCAAAAGCGGAGGTTGGCCGAATAAGTGGATGCAGAGCACACAAATGTTTTTAAACGTAATTGCTATATGCAGAATGAAAGGCTTCTCAGTTCTCACTGGCACCTAATGAGCACAGCCATCAATAGCCTCCGTATTCGCCGCGCTGTGCAGCAGAGCAGGACTGACTGCTGGGCTTGGTGTTTTGTGTCTGAGCTCTCATCTATCTCCAATGAAAATGCATAATTCCAGGCCACTCTTCCAATACATCACAGTAATTTTCACACTTTACTTGTTTTTCTCTTCATTTTTCTTACAAAATAAAGCGTCATTACAGCAGGTTTGAAGTGCACGTTAGTGCCTGCAATCTACCAATGCTTTTCTTTAATATTTCATCATTAAATAGCAAAATAACCTGATATGATCCTAATTTAGTGCCAATTACACTGCATTGATCAAAGTGACCTTTTCATACTGGAGCAGAAAAATCAATCCTGCTGCACAACAAATGTCAGGGGAGGAGAGCAACATATAATCTGTGACAATCAAAACATTACTTACAAATGAAATCACCAATGACCCGCACGCCAAGGCAGTTTCTGCATGATGGGCGCTGTCTGTGTTTGTGGCTCTTGCTGGGGAATGTTTTGTTGTTGTTCCTGGCTGTCTGCCCCAATACAGTGGGGATATTTTTCCATTCCAGTGATGGTGGGTGCAGTGGCCAGGTCCTGGCAGCTGGTGTGCAGGGGAATCCAGAAAGCCTTTGAAGTTCCTGACTTGATGGGAAACACAAAGGAAGGCCCCCTTGCAGATCTGGGCAAGGCCGGTGTCGTTCATGCTGTGCTGCCTCCGCTGGTCCTCCAGGGCGAAGCATTTTCAGGGCAGGGCTGTTTGGGGAAGCTGAACCATTTAATAGTTTTCACTGTGAAACCTGCTGATGCTCCTAGAACCGATTCAGATACACAACTTGAGTTTGGTCTAAAAGCTCCATCATGCCACGAAAGATTCCAGTGCACGTAACAATGGTGTTCGTTTTCCAGGTGTACGCCTGGCTCCACGTGGCTCCAGGCTTTCTGCAGGTGCACGATGACACTGTGGAGTGTCTTACTTTCGGTGGGGTGTAGAGAGGCAGGAGAGAAACAGCGGGCAGCTGGGAGAGGCCTTGTGTCCACACTCTGGCTCCACCTCCCACTGCTCCTGTGACACTGGCTGAGCCTCTTCACTGCTCTGGTTCTTATTTCTGCAAGAGTTAAATGCAGAAGGGTGTGTCAGCCACCTCATGAGGACTGCCCTAGGAGTTTAAGGATTTGCTATCTGTGGAGTGTTTCAAACAGTGCTGGGCATATTACAGGGCCACAAGAGTTGGCTGCTACTGCAGCAAATGGGAGTCTGGATGGGCAAGGATTCATTGCATTCTTACATTAGGAAATGCTTTTCAAATGTATATTTAGCTAAAAGAAAATCACCTTGATTCACCTACATGAGACCTGAAATGCTGAGTTAGGTTTGGTGCACAAACCCGTATGAAATCATTAACTCCTAAAGTTACGGTCTTCAGAGGTTGTGTGGATGTGTCATAGATCTATTTTCAACAAAAGAGAGACGGCTCTTCCCCAGTTACTCAGAAATCACAAACATGGCCAACATGCCCAGGGGATGCAGGGCCTTCCTGTGCACCTGAGCTGATAGGTGGCTTTCCTGACGCCTGAACTGGGTGTGTAAATACCATATAAGGCGAGTTAAGAAGTGGCAATCCCCATTCCTTTGGACAGCTCTGGGCTTGTTCTTGGCTTAAGGATCCTCTAAAGTGGGAGCAGCTGCAGGAAGTGGAGACAGGTAGACTGGGAGTGCAACTGTCCTGAAAAGGAGACTCAAACAGATATCAGAATTTACAACCATCCAACAAACATCCCATGTTCCGACACGGCCGAGCGATGGCCACACTCAGCGAACCCCACCTCTGCAACACGGGGACACAGGAGTGTGTCTGTTCCTCTACTGGAAGATGACGGAGCCGAGGAATCCGGGTTCTACATTGGATAAGGCATCCTCATCAGCGCTGCCTAACCCTGCTAAGCCAGGAGTCTGCCTAGCCTGGGGTCTTTTAAAGCTGGGAGCTGGCAGGTAGACCCTCCCTGCCCACCAGCGAGGCTGCTGCTACCTGTGCACAGCAGGGCCAGAAGCAGCTCCTGGCTGGAGAATAAGAACATCCTGCTCGTGCCCTCCAGCTCTCCCCCAGCCAGGGTAAGAACTAACTCATATTCGAGTGCTGGTTAGGAACCAGATCTACTTTGTTTCACGCGGATGCAGAAGGAGTTTCCAGCTTAATGTAAAAGAGCTGTGTGGGCAGATTGTTGAGGTGCCTTCCTTATTTTTTTTTTAATGTTTTCCAATGCAATTTGCAACTTAACAGGCACACTATAAATGACATGATTAAGTTTTATATATTTCTGTATATTTGATGTATTTACCCCAATGCAGCTGTCGTTGCTTACACTGTTTCAGATTTTTAGAATGGAGCCAATGGTTGGGAGTAATCACACTTTCCAAGGGGAAGCTTTCTTTTCCCGATTTTTAAAAAGTGCTCTCGTATAACCATGAAAGAGGCCCCGCGAAAACAAAAGATTGAGAATTTATACATGGCCTTCTACAAAACCAGTTTTCACTCTCATAGAAAATATAAGTGGCTAAAAAGGCAATCATCATCGGGAAATTGATCTTTTCATCATCTGCTCCTTTCAAGCTTTCTATTAAATTCAGCATCCTAGGGTCAGGCATGGTGGCACCCTGGGAGGCTAAGGTGTGAGGACCTCTTGAGCCCAGGAGTTTGAGACCAGCCTGGGCAATGCAGAGAGACCTCATCTCTACCAACAATTAATTAATTAGTTAATTCTGCATCCGTGCCTCTAAGGCTTCCAATGCCATTTTCACTTTCATGACAGCCCAGTATTTTGGCCACTCGGGGTGGAAGACCTCTTACAAACCAACATGGGACTTTCTCTGGGTGTCTGAGAAGTTTAGTGGCATATTTTACTCTCTATTCTGCCATTATTTAAAATAATTATATTAACTAGAAAGATAATTCCATTTAAAAATAATACTTATATACACAACAATGTGTAGTCTACTTAGTGCCTCTTATGTTATCATTATAATTAATCTTGTAAGAAAATGCAGATGGTAAATAAAATATTAATTGTGGAAATGATTGGTCTATGCAAGAGTAGTTGTTTAGACAGTCACATCTGGTCAAAGGAAAGTCTGAGTTCTTTGCTTTCACCCAGAGGTTTTCAGTGCATGCAACTTACATTACTCATGTTTATAAGATTGGTCGTATTTAATGTGGCCAATATTATATTTTCCTGGATTCCCAGTTACTTCAGTGTGAGTGGCCATGCTTAGAGTTTCAAAGAGTGGGCTAACACTATGCATAATAAATCATTTGTTTAAAAAGAAGCACAGGATAAAACATTGCACATATATGAAGAAAGTTCTTGTATTTTTTTAAAAAGCAATGATGCAGAGGTAATTTTAGAAAAAGATGAGTTTGGATTAAGGGGACAAAAGCAATTCAGAAGTAATAACTGTTATTAAAATCAAATTGAAAATTTTTATGGATTTGAAAGATTTATTATATTTCCATTTTTAAAATTTCAAATTTCTCTACACAGAATTAAAAAGTATCTTAGTGTATACTCTTTTGAAACAAAATATCACCTGACATCTTTGATATTTTTCTCTCAATCTGATATTTTTCTCTTAATCAAACCTTTAGATATTCTCTTTATATTTTAAGCACGTCACACTGATTAACTGTACTAATTATCCAGGAAGAAGCTTGTGTCTTTTTTATAACAAACTTCATCCCAACACACACTTTAATAAGTTACTCTGAAACTCATGTATATCTATATATAATTTGATAGTTTTAGCAGTACTGATTTTTTCTAAATTCTCTCTGTGTTAATTTTGGTTTTCTTTAAAAGAACTTATTTTGTAATAAAAAATCCTGTCTAGGAAATATTCCTCTTGGTTATGATCATCCTATATGTGTTGTCTTTCAGGCAACCACACAAACTTCCTGAATTTAATTGCCATATGCTATATCAAATTGATCATTGTACAAGTAATAAATCATTCCCTATTAAAGAAACCAAATTTTCTGGACCTTAAGATCAGAAAATTATTAACCTAATTCTTTACAAATTGCACAGCAGATAATATCTGATAATCCATTAAGCACAACTTAATCAATGTCTTCCATCATAATGCAAAATGCACTGATAAGAATTCAAGCCCTGTTGATTAAAGGTATAATGTAATAGCCTCTATACATTTCGGGTTACTTGAAGTGAATATCTTGCTAATGTAACAAGCCAATAAATTAGATTATCCATATGCCATTTTAAAATAGATTAATATTATAATGAAACAAAATATAGTATAAAACCTAATCTAAGGAAATAGAATTAATATCAGGTTAATAATAATATTTCAGTAGGAAGAATGATTTGACATACTCTCCTGGTTCTAGAAGGTGTTGGGCTTTTACAGCAGTCAGTCTAAACTTTTTGCAGTACTTTTTTAGACTACCTGTGAAGTGAAATTATAACATGAATATACATATTTGCATGATCTCAGAGCCTCTGGCCTTAAATACTCTAAATAATGCAGCATGAAATTAAATGATTTTGACAATACATTTAATGACCTTGTCTTGAATTTTTAAAATGACATATTACAACATGCAATTTTATTTCAAATTCGGCGAGCTTATTTTCCTCTGTATTACTGGATTTTTAAGTGCAAAATGCTGTCTTCTTATATCTGTAATATTTATTCCTCACAATATTATCCAAAGCAATTTGTCTGGCCTAGCCTTAGCTTCTTTCTTCTGAACCCTAAATACATATGGTGATACATGTGTGTAACTTTTCATATACATATGTATTTAAATAAAGTTTTGCAATTTTTTATATAGCATCATGATTTCCAAATTATGCTTACTCTGAGGGTCTCAGAAGTTGGATTAAAGAAGAAGCATCCATTTACGTATACATCATTTCCAAATTACATTACATAATGTATACACACATTTCCAAATCACATTACCCTTACTCTGAGGGTCTCAGAAGGTGGATTAAAGAAGAAGCATCCATTTACGTATACATCAATATGCACAAACAATGTGTTTATTACACCTGTGTACAGAATCGCTATGTTAAGTGAAGATGGGTTTGCTAGCCTACTTCCTTCCCCTCCATTAAAAGTTAAATTTCCTTTATTTACAAGAATACAAATATCTTTCCAATTATCATAAATCATTGATAACAATTTTGCAAATACAATTTTCCTTTGAATAATCAAGTCTTTGGATATTAAAATAATATTCTGATTAAAATACATAATAATTAAGGCTTTTATATAGTGGGGCACTAAAATTAGGCAAATTAGTGTCTGTATTTGTCCATGTTATGGTAAATGCAATGCGAGTTAATTGTGTGAAATGAAGCAATCTGCCCCTGTAAGAAGAACCAATGGAGTCTAAATAGTCCTCCTTTGCCATGGTAAAAAGGTCTTCCAATCTGAACAGACAAAGCTATTCTCATAGTTCTATTTGTTTAAGAAAATAGGTCTAAATTGATGAAACTAATCATTTTACACTAAGTGCTCTTTTTAAAGACAATTGCTGATTGCATGCCCCTTTTGTAGCTGTAGCTGAGCCTGAGACGGTACAGAATCACCATCTCGCCAGTTGTCACAACTATTTGCTCATTCTTTAATTAAACATAATATAGGAAACAGTATAATTCACGTCTAATTAGAAATCAACTTCTTTAGGCTATGAATTCTTTCCAAAACTGTCAGGGATCATCATGTAATGATCGTCATGTCTCTCAAAGTTGGGTTTTCTTGCCTACCTTAATTTCATACCTAAAATTACTGCAGGCATAATTTGATTTTTTAAAAGAAATTCTTTTGAGCTGTACAGCTCTCCTTTACAAGTGGTAATGATGATGATGTTAGTGGTGGAAATGGCTTCATCCAGGCTGATTTTATTAGAATGACTCTGATCAGGAATGTGCATCTCCTTTGTACCAGAATTAAAACGGGTTTTTCCACTCAATGGAACAGAGAATGAATAGGCAAGTGCACTGACATCATAATGACCTAGCACTTTTTAACTTCATCAGATCATCAAGAAGCCTTCTAAGTGATTTGCGAGTTCACTTCATAGATATTTGTCAAGTCGTTTTACATAGTCATTCTTTTACAGCGGAACCACTTGAAAAAAGATGTTTTGGAGTGATGTGTCTCCTATTTACGCCACAGTCTTGGGAAGAAGGCGATTGTCCCCTCACCTTCAAGATGCAGAAAATGGAAACAGAAATAAAATCGATTTTCTGGTTCCAAATGAGTAGTGGAAGGAAGTCAGCAATTCCCTTACTCAGCAAGCATGCATGGAGCACCAGTAAACACAGGATTACCCGGTCCTGGGGTCAGAAATCCAAGGGCCATAATCTCAAGGAACTTCGAGTTTCAGCGATGAAAGGGACAGATGAAACACGGGCCAGGCCACCCTTGCCAAGCACTGCGGGAGGCACAGGCCAGTGGCGCCCAAAGCAGCTGTTTTGCCAAGGAGCGTGGGGTGGGCCTGCACGTGGAGATCTTTAGGACGGGCAGGATTGAGAGAAAGCATTTGGAGGGAGGTGAATGGGGAAGGGAGCGGAGAAGAGAGCCGTGTCTCCACAGCCGTGCTCGGGAATGATGCGTGTGGGTAATTGCCCTTTAATGCTGGGTTTTGGCTCTGTCGTTGTGCTACTGCTGGATATCTGGCAGCAGCGGAGGAGAATGCATTAAGTCCAAGAAAAATAGATGATGAAACAGGCCTAGAAACAATGAAATTAGGGACTTTTGTGCAGGGGTTGGTTTCTGCAGCGAAAGGCAGCTCGGTCTAGATTTAGGGATTTCTGCTCACCCCCACCCCTGCCTTTACCCTGAGCAGCAAGGCTGATGGAGTCCGAGGAATCCTGATGCCCGCTGCTGCTGGTGCATCTTTTGGCTGCAGCCCTCCTGTGAGCAGCTCTCTGCTTGCTGTACCTTCTTCTCACTTACCCTTTCCCTCCATGCCCCATTTTTTCCAATTTGCGATGTTAGTGACGACACAGCTAAGATCCTTTAACTTTCTAAGCACTGGACTCAAAAGAAGAGGATGAATGCAATCATTAATTAAATATGCCACCGCCTTGCACTTCCAAACTCACCTAAATTTTTCAACAGTTCAAACCCAAGTGTTTTGGGGAGTACCAGGACAAAGCAGACAGCAGCCACATGGTCACAGCATCTCACATCAGCAAGGGAGACTTAGGGAGAACAGACCAGCAGCAGACCTGCCCACTGTAGCTGATGGGTGGGCAAGGCGTCCCTTGAGGGTAGACGGGGAAAGGTGTGGGCACCCAGGGCTGGAGGTCTCCTGCAGGGGAGAGGCCCATGTCCTGCACCAAGAGCCAGCACCAGAGCAGACAAGCGGGAGGGAGGGTGGCGGCCCACGCCATTCGTCTACACAGATCCTTCAGCCCTCCAGTGTTCAGGAGCTTTCTATTTCTTGGAGCAAACAAACAGCAGTGTGATAACTGCTATTTCTTTGATAGATAGACATGCTTGTTTGCAGTTGGTGAGATGGGCCCTGCTCATGTCTGGAGAGCCACTTAGAGGTCTATTCAAAACCAACCCAAGTGCCAATCCATTTTGGAAGAGAGCAATTACTGATGCAAATGTCAAGTTATCTCAGGCTTGGGTTACAGAAATCGACACGCAGCGGTATGTTTGTGTGGTTCTGTGCCGCTGAGGTACTTTAGCAGATAACCAACTTGGAGAACTTTGTTGTGATGACTTGGATAAAGATAGCGGAACTAATTCTCACTTCAGTGGGTGATGGTGTACCTCTGCTTGGCGTGAACGGACTGACTTGTTTCCAACGGCCTTTCACGGTGGCGCTGCGTGAGGGGCCCCAGCTCTCCACTTGCGACTTTTCATACATGCTGGGGGCACACTGGGGCCCTTCTTCCGACGTGACCATCGATGAGGAAATACACCATTCATAGGTGAGTGGAAGTCGATGGCTTTCTTTTTCAAACTAGGAAATAGTAAAGTCCCCACCATCAGCCACATGTTTCCATGAAGAAACAGAACAACTAAAAGCTTTGCCTGAGAAAAGTGAAAGTATGAAAGGAGCTAGAAACTGTTAGGAATGGAATCAGTAGGTTGGGAATTTGGAGAAAGCAATCTATAATTATGAATTGCTAAGAGGGAGAAATCACCCTCACAAAATATTTTTGTAGCATTTTAAAAAATAAATTCACTGTGGCAGCGTTTCTTTCTTTGGGGAATGAATACATACAATTTTAAAATCTGTTGTCACTGGAAATGTGTATGTGCTGATGGGGACTTCCTGTAGCTTTTGTCCCTTGAAATAATGATCTAATTTACCTGTGCTGGGTTCAGGTGCCTTTTGGGAGGTGGGGCAGCCAGTGTGAGAGCCGTAGACATATTAAGGTCCAGAAGCGCTGGAAACAACTTTGCAGTTTTGCAGGTTGGGCCCAGAAACTGTGTTCCAACAGGAGGGAGAGGACCACAGAGGAGGGGGTTGTGTTTTCCACACAGCAGGATGGAACCAGAAGCCTTTAGATTTCATTCAAGCTGCAGGAATCAGCAGTGGCCAAGTGTGAAAGCAGCGAGGTCTGTTTGGGAAAGACCAGGACACAGGTCAAGAGCTCAGTTCCTTCACAGGGGTCACTCTGCTGAACATGAGGGCTGTTGCTGAAGTCCTGCGAGTCTGAGGTGCTGGGAGAGGGCACAGCTGCAATGCACCCCAGGGCATCAGAGGATGTGTGTCCAGAAAGCTGGGGGCCCTGGACACACTGTCATGGTCAACATTGTACCCCAGGACACTGGAAGACACGTGTCCAGGAAGCTGGGGGCCCTGGACAAGCCATCATGGTCAGCAGTGCACCCCAGGGCATCGGAGGATGCATGTCCAACAAGCTGGGAGCCCTGTGCGTGCCATCATGGTTGGCACCTGTCGGGCAAAGCTCTTTCATCTTCATATCTGAACCAGCAGATTCCTCACTCTCGACAGTGGGTTGAGCTTGATCAGGCTGTCTTGGTTCTTTAATGCCATTTTGGGGAGGGACCTACCAGGTTGCTGACTTGCCCATGTGCCCAAGGTCACTGGTGGTCCCCGTTAGAGTCAGGATTTGAACCCAGCCTCTCTGGGATGCAAGCCCATGTTCCTAACCACTGCACTGTTCCCACGCTCCCTGGCAGCTGTTCCATCTGCACCTCCTTCTCTTCTGCATTCAGAGCAGGTCACAATGCTTTGATGCTGCTGAGAATGCACCTCTTTACCAGCCAAATGCCGGCCATCGCTAGCTGGGCTCTCCTTCCTTCCTTTCTCCTAAACATCTCTCACGTCCTCCCCTGACCCATACCCTCAGCCTCGTGGTCCTGTCCAGGCCATCTGGGACATTCCCAGGCTCCCGGCTTCACTCTCCTGTCTGTGCCCATTGCTGCTCAGCTTGTCATTCCTGTGCTTGAGGCTTTCTGGGGCGCCCGGGTCCGAGAGCAGAGGTTCTCAGTGTGTTTTATTTTACACTTCACTGCTGAAACAATTTTGTTACAACAGTGCCTGAGTCCACTCTGGTAGCCAAAACAAAATATTATTCGGCCTAGGTGGCTTATGAACAACAGAAACTTAGCCCTCAGAGTTCTGGAGGCTGGGAGTTCGAGGTCACGGTGCAGCAGGGCCGCGCTCCAGTGAGGGCTCCCTTCCTGACTCACAGGTGGCCGCCTTCTGCCTGTCCCTTCTCACGGCAGATGCCCAGAAAGAGAGAAGGAGAGAGCACTGGCGTCCCCTCCTCTTCCCATACACTGTCATCACGGGGCCTCACATGCATGGCCTCATCTAACCTAAGGCCCTCCCAGGAGCGCACCTCCTCTTAAAGTCCCATTGGAGAGTTGAGCTTCAGTGTATCGATTTGGGCGGGAGTAAGTCAATCCACAGCGGTCTGCATGACTGAGAGTATGTGCGTATTTCTTCCTCTTTGGACACACACTTCTCCATCTGCCCAGGGTTCTCCAGAGAAACGGAACAATAGAGGATAGATAGGTAGACCGACAGATGGATAGATAGGTAGACCGACAGAGAGATAAGATTTAACATGAGGAACTGGCTCATGTGATCATGGAGAACAGGAAGTCCCATGACCTGCCATGTTCAAGTGCCGTAAGGCCCTGTCCAGCCCCAAAGGCCTGAGAACCAAGGGAACCAATGGTGTGGTTCAGGCCAAGGTCAAAGGCCACAACCGGGAGCCCCAGCAGCAGAAGACAGATCCTGCAGCTCGGGGAGAGTGTGAATTCGCCTTCCACTGTCCTCTTGCTCTATTTAGGCCTCAACGGACTCACGAGATCCCCCACGTGGATGAGGGCAGACGTCTCCTTTACTCAGCCTACTAGCAAAATGAGAATCTCATCTGGAAGCACCCGAAAGGCACATCCATTAATAATGTTTGACCAGCTTCCTGGGCACCCTTCGTCCAATCAAGCTGACACAGAAAACCTACCGTCACACTCAGAATGCTCTCCTCATTTTGCAAAATATTTTTTTGTTTTGTTTAAGACAAATGCTTTCTTTCTTCTGAAGCCTCCACAACTTTACCAATGAGATGTACTGCCCTTTGTAAAAACACCTGCTGTTAGTGCATTTGTGTGTCTGTTCACCCTCTCTTCCCACTAGACTGCAAGCTCCCTGTGGGCACAGAGCACAGACTGTCTTTTCTTTAGTCCCTTAAGAGGGAGACAAGCTCTGATGGAAGCCCAGTGAGTATTTGCTGAATGAAGGAAGAAATCTATGAAATTCAGAGTGTTTTAGATAACTTTTTAGGGTAGCGTGAAGGAAACAGATTGCTTTTTAATAATCATGGTGAGGTGACAAGTTCTGAGTGCTGATCACTGTGAAAAAAAAGTCCGAACAGAGCTAAGCTAATGTCCAGAATTACACAGGTAGTCAGTGACGGTGCAGTCAAATTCATGTTTGACTGAGTGACATTGTGCAGTTTTGCTGAATCCTGGACTTCCTACTTGGAGGTGATAAATGTCTTTCAGTTAACAGCTCATTCACGCTGGGTAGTAAGGAATTTAACTTTGCCCCCAAAAGGTTTAGGCTTGGCTCCTGGGAGGTAATCTTCACTTGCCGGGGGCTCTTGGACTAGCCAGATAGCCAAAGATGATTCAGGTGGGGATTCTGGCTTGCAGGGGACCCACTGGCATGGGGACTGAGCTAAACCACACGGGCCACGTCATGGGCCTGCCTCGCCTGTGTACTGGAGCCCCCACAGAGATTCTGAAAGCTGAGCTCAGGGAGCTTCCTTATGGGACAATCTCTGTGCTCACTACCACTGCCGCTGTTCAGAGAGGCCCGAGTCCCATCTCCTGGCTCCACGAGATCAGTGTGCTGAAAAGTCCCTTTCTCTCCCCATGGCCGCCTCATGCACGGCTTCCCGGCCAACCCAGGTCCTGTTCCTGTAACAAACCAGAGCCATGAGGACAACAGCTCAGTGAATTCTGGGAGTCCCTCCAGTGCATTTATCGAAAACCCTGGGCAGCTCTGGGGTCCTTCCAGTGCATTTATGAAAACCCGTGGGCAGCTTTGGGGTCCCTCCAGCATAGTTACTCAAACCCGTGGGCAGCTTTGGGAACCTCTGAACTTATAATTAGAAGTCAGGGTCGTATCAGGGGCCGTGCCCCAAAACTATACAGGTGGCCCTAAACTCTTTACAGATGTGGAAGTAAAGAGACACAAAATTAAGAGAGATAAGTTAATGAAGGAAACCAAACAGGACAGAAACGCAGAGTTGTGGGTGTTTTAACTCCCGCCTGAGTGAACGCAGAGACTGCCTGCAAACAGCATCACTGCGCATAAGGGCTTGGCAGAAGGATATGCACCACGGTCTTCACCGCTGAGTACTTAAGAAAGATTTGATTCGAACATATATTTATTTTTCAAAAGACAAAGCTAACAGTAGAATCACAAGTTCGGTTGCTTTTAAAAGTTCCAATGTAGAGAGCTTCTTTCTCTGTTAAGTTGGCAGTGGCTGAACTAGTTGCTTTGCACTTACTATTTGAATGCTGGTACCTGTGTCCTGTGTTGCCACGTGATGCAACGTGGTCAGGTGCGGTCACGCCACATTGTGTGTCATCACGCAATGCCGTGTCATGTGCTATGATGTGGTCAGGGACTGTCATACCACATGATATGTGTCATCATGCAATGCCGTGTGTTATGTGCTGTCACATGCTAGTGTGTCCTGTGCTGTGGCCTGGTCAGGTGCTGTCATGTCGCATGCTGTGTGTTGTCACATGGTGTCGTGTGTTACGTGCCATCACAAGCTAGTGTGTCATGTGCTGTGATGTGGTCAGGGACTGTCATGCCGCATGCTGTGTGTCATCACGTGATGCATGTGTTACACGCCATCACGAGCTAGCATGTCCTGAATTGCCATGTGCTGTGATGGTTGCCGTGTCAGATACTGACACACCCGTCATGGAATGCCTCTTTGTGACACTGTGTGGAGCCCAGGCAGAATGTTGGTTTGATGTGGAGTCTACAGAAGCACCTAGAAGTAGACACTGGTTTTGCAGGGAGTGCATGAACCAGTATGATGTCTGCTTTTGATCTGGATGGTGACCTCTACCTTGCACAAGCAAACTAAAGGAAAGCTTACACAAGGGTCTGGCTCCTCTAGAACCGCTCACGTTAACATTCCTCCCCATGCCACAGCCAAAGCTTGGTCTGCGCAGCAACCTACTAAGGCCAAAGATGGCAGAGTGATTTTTGGCATTTGTTTTTGCTTTGGCTTCTGGGATGGGCCACTTATGTTTTAAAAGGATCAATTGTTTACTATTACTTGTTAAATATGTGTTAAATAAAATCATACGTCTTCCTGAAAACCTAAACAGAGAAGTGCAGATTTTCCTTCTGCCTCCTTTTTTTTTACCTTCACACTTCCTTTCTTATCATCAAAATTAACTTCTATTAAAATTAAAAATGAAACAAAAATCTTTTATTTTTTATTAACCATTAAAGTATTAACAGTAATTTGACTCCTTTTGTGGCACTTAAGGATAGATCCTAAAATGGTCTGGACATAAAAGGTAAACACAGATCATTTAAGGATAATCTACATATTTCTTTTTATTAAAACCCAAAAAGAAAGTCAAAAGTAAAGAGGAAACACGATCACTTGTGTCATAATTTACTGTGGCCAACCGGGTGGCCTCATTTGAGACCAGCTCTCTTGAGCTGCAACCAAAGAGTCACCTAAAAAGGCAGGGCAGTGTCATTGCTGGCCTAGGGGCCTCAGGGATTGCTCTTACTTTCAAAGAATCTTCCTTCAAGAGACCACTGCAGTGTAAGATGGAAAGGTGTGCGTGCATGCCTGTGTGCGCGTGGTATGTGTGTGTGTCTGCATGCACTGGTGTGTTACGTGTGTATACTATGTGTGTCTGTGTGTGCACATGCATAAGTGTGTGTATATGTGTTGCTTGTGTGCGTGTGTGTTGAGTGTATGTAGAGAAAATAGACTCATCATAATTTTTATAATCTCTTGAAACCAATCATTTTCAAATCATATCTTCAGAATCTCTCAAGAAGAAAATGGTTTCAGGCCAATTAGTTTCTTTACACTTTAATATTGAGCGTGGGCGCACACACACACACACACACACACACACACACACACACAGCTTGATAAGAATAGGTCCAATTCTGCAGGCACTGAAAACATCAGTTTGAGTATTTAGGATGAAATCCAAAAAGAATGTGACAGTCTGCCTACGTAGAGCTCAATCTTTGAAGGATGTCACTTTCTATGTCTGGATATTTAATAAATAAGGCAAATGATTAAAATGTTTTAAATGTCAATTTCTGCTGGTGGGGAAACTGACTTGTATAACCTGTAGCATACTTACTGAAACACTGCTTGGGAAGAAGACGGTAGCATTTCTGGAGCACAAGAGATTCTTCAAACACGTGAGGTATCTTCTTAAGTATTTTCACTGATGTGGAAAATCAGACGCAATGAGGTTTAATAATTTGCTCAACATTGAGTGAGGTTCAGATTCAAAGTGGTCCTTTTGTCTAAAAAGCACCTGCCTTTCAGTTCTACCACCTAGTTAGTTTCAACACTCTTCTCTGTGTGTGAAGGTTTCTGGGCATACTAATAGCTATAATTTGCTCTGAATATTCTATATGCCTGGCACTGTGCTGTTTGTCATAAACTTTCTTTGACCTTCACAGAAACCTTCAGGTATAGACATCAGAATTAATCCACTTTGTTACATAAACAAAACAAAAAAGTGAACTTGCCTGAGCTCAAGTTTGACATCAGTTGAGAGGAACAGGGACAGCCCCGATCTATCAGTTAGATGCCGGAGCCTCCAGTGAGTGCGCCTGGACCCCTCTGCCCTCCGGACTCCCCTGGGAGACATTCCGGGGTCTGAGAGTGTGAAGGAGGCAAAGCTATGTGCTTGCATGCAGCTCTGCTTTCCTGAGGGTTCAAAGCTCCAGAGAGTGCCATGCCTGCCACAGGCCAGGGCTGATGTCTTGGGCATCACGCCGTGGTCACGAGACGCACTCGCTGCCCGTGGTTATCTGAAAGGAAGGCCTGCCTCGAGAGACGCCCGCCTTGCGAGACCTTCACCCCCGACCCTGCCTTAAACCCAGCTCCCGTGTCCGACCTCAGACTCCGCTCTGGAGACATGCTTTATTGCTTTATTTGTTTCTAATTTAGACCAAAGACCCTGCCTGGCCTTCTGTGATGGTTTTGTCCAGTTGGGCATTTTTGTTCTCACTGTGGCTGCTTATTTTTACTGCTTTATCTTTGCCCTTTTATTGACTGATTTTTTTTAGCTTGTTTTGCCTTGTTTATTTGTTTGTTTCTCTTTTATCTATAACGTTTTCATGGGGAATAAGAAGTGACAGCTGAAGGTGTGAAGGTGGCCCTGGACATCCGCGGGAGGCTCAGGGCCACCTCCTCTGCGTGGTTAGGGCAGAAGAACATCTGTCCTTTGCTCACCTCCAGCGGGTCCCGCACGGCACAGCCCCTCACCCCTGTGCAGCCCTAATGGAAACGCTGCCCACTGCAGGGATTCTGGAAATTTCACAGTGAATGCCTGCTGGCATCATTTACACCTGCCTTGCGGCCCTATTTCCCTTATCACCAGAGATGAGTGCAAAGGGCTTACTCCAGCATGCAAGGTTCTGCCCAGCACACACTCTACCTACCTGTCAAGCTGCCCTCCACCTGTCACACGCAAGCCGTCTGCTCCAGCCGAGACAGCGTGTTCCCGACTCCACCTGTGTG
This sequence comes from Cebus imitator, assembly GCF_001604975.1. Classification (NCBI taxonomy): domain Eukaryota; kingdom Metazoa; phylum Chordata; class Mammalia; order Primates; family Cebidae; genus Cebus; species Cebus imitator. Next base: position 563,519 of record NW_016107639.1, on the reverse strand, counting down.
TGCACACCCAGGCTCTCCACGTCTCACACACAAGCTGTCTGAGACAGCAAGACAGCGTGTTCCCGACTCCTCCTGTGTGTGCACACCCAGGCTCTCCACGTCTCACACACAAGCTGTCTGAGACAGCAAGACAGCGTGTTCCCGACTCCACCTGTGTGTGCACACCCAGGCTCTCCACGTCTCACACACAAGCCCTCTGAGACAGTGAGACAGCGTGTTCCCGACTCCGCCTGTGTGTGCACACCCACACTCTCCACGTCTCACACACAAGCCCTCTGAGACAGCCAGACAGCGTGTTCCCGACTCCACCTGTGTGTGCACACCCAGGCTCTCCACGTCTCACACACAAGCCCTCTGAAACAGCCAGACAGCGTGTTCCCGACTCCACCTGTGTGTGCACATCCACACTCTCCACGTCTCACACACAAGCCCTCTGAGACAGCCAGACAGTGTGTTCCCAACTCCACCTGTGTGTGCACACCCAGGCTCTCCACGTCTCACACACAAGCCCTCTGAGACAGCGAGACAGCGTGTTCCCGACTCCGCCTGTGTGTGCACACCCACACTCTCCACGTCTAACACACAAGCCCTCTGAGACAGCGAGACAGCGTGTTCCCGACTCTGCCTGGGCGTGCACACCCAGGCTCTCCACGTCTAACACACAAGCCCTCTGAGACAGCCAGACAGTGTGTTCCCAACTCCACCTGTGTGTGCACACCCACACTCTCCACGTCTCACACANGACTCCACCTGTGTGTGCACACCCACACTCTCCACGTCTCACACAGAAGCCCTCTGAGACAGCCAGACAGCCTGTTCCCGACTCCACCTGTGTGTGCACACCCAGGCTCTCCACGTCTCACACACAAGCCCTCTGAAACAGCCAGACAGCGTGTTCCCGACTCCGCCTGGGCGTGCACACTCACACTCTCTACCTTTGCTCGTGGGAGATACTGGCTGTGACTCTGTCCAGCCCTTTCTGCTCATCCGTCCTCCCACCTCACTCCTCCTCTGTCCCATGCACCACTCAGGACACCTGCTCCCACACTAGGCCTTGAGTCTGAAGGCTTTTTGGAGTTCACAGGTGCCGGCTTTTAATCTCTGCTTTCATGCGTATGTTCATGTAACTGCTGGAATCTATCTCCACAAACCACTTCCTCCCCACAGGGTTTTGCTGTTACTAAAGGTTATCACATGTTTCATATGAAAAATGAATGGATTGTCAAGACCACAAAAAGCAAAAAATTAAACTTATCTGGAAGACAATGTAATCATCCCCATGAAGGGTCAGCTTTAGTTCAGAATTTCCTGTGATCCAAGGCAAAAAACCTAAACATAAGTTTTCCAGAATCAACCCTCAGGAGAAAGGGATTGTGTGTGTCCTGGAAAGCCATGTCTAATGCTATCCATAGACTGTGCTATGCACAGTTCAGTCAGTGCTGTTGTACACACATCGAACCTATGCCTGCTAACATTAGCAATGGGAATGTGGGGCAGTCACTGGCTCTGGTTGAAATGCCAGGACATACACGTGCCCTGTTCTGTCCCAAGAGGTGACCCGGGTTCTCCAAGCTCAATGAAGCCACTCTATTTCTGTCTGCATTGGCCTTGCTGACTAGACATAAATATTTTATTCCACTCCCCAAGCAGCCTTGACTTTCCTGAGTTCCTGTTTGAATTGAGAGCATCACTTTAGGATAAGTTTGCCATGTAAAGAAGCAAGCACGGTGATCCTGACAGTGGAGAATGGCCTCGTACGTGAGTTTGGCATGTGTGATGATTTAATGGGTGTGTCAGATTCCCACGGCTGCTACAACAAATTACCATGAAATGAGCGGCTTAAAAGGACTCAAGTGTCTTCTCTCACAGTGTGACATGGTTTGGAGATCTGTCCCCGCCGCAGTCTCTTGTTGAATTGTGATCCTTGGTCTGGAGGTGGGGTCTGGTGGGAGGTGACTGGCCCTGGCCCACACGGGTGGATTTCTCATGAAGGGCTTTGCACCACCCCACTGGTGCTGTCCTCACGGTCCTGAGTGAGTTCCTGGGAGATCTGGCTGTTTAATCGTGTGTGTCCCCGTTCCTGGGAGATCTGGTTGTTTAAATGTGTGTGTCCCCATTCCTGGGAGACCTGGTGGTTGAAACGTGTGGCCCCTCCGCCCTCTTGCTCCTGCTCCGGCCATGTGACATCTGCTCTCCCTCTGACTTCCACAGTGATTACAGCTTCCTGAGGCCTCCCCAGAAGCCAAGCAGATGCCAGCACTCTGCTTCCTGTATGGCCTGCAGGACTGTGAAATAGTTCAATCTCTCTTCTTTATAAATTGCCCAGTCTCCAGTATTTCTTTACATTGGTGTGAGAACAGACTAACAAAGAGTTTTAAGGCTAGAAGCTGGTAATCAAGGCATCGACAGGGCTCCGCTCCCACTGAAGGCCACAAGGGAAGGTCCTCCCTGACCCCTACAGCTTCTGGGGCTCCCTCTGAAGGCCCCAGCGGAAGGTCCTTCCCCTTCCCCTCCAGCTTCAGGGGCTCCAGTAGTCCTGGAATTGTGGACAGAAACGTGTGCTCTGCCTCCCTCTTCACAAGGCTCCTTCCTGTGTTGGATTCCAGGTCTTCACAAGGCTGTTTCTTTTCTGTGTCTGTGTCCAAGTTTCCCTCTTCTTAAAAGGACAGTAGTCACTGGACTAGGGCCCAACCAAGTTCCATGTGACGTCATATTAACCTGATCACACTTGTAAAGACCCTGTTTGCACATACAGTCACATTGTGAGGTTGTGGGTGGGCACGGATATTGGGGGACACTGTTCAACACAGCACAGTCGAACAACAAATAACTCAGAGACACACCACAGTAGTAAGATCGTTTAAAAGATGGTCTTCTTTTCTGCTATTGATCACAGCTTTAATCTTTAACAAAGCAGCAAAGATGCCAAGATCTGGGCATGGAGTCTGGAAGCTTGGGGTAGAGTGAGGACCCCAATCCAGATACTGAGAGGGGAGACCTGAGCTTCTCTGCTCTCACCCCCACTTCCTTGCTCTGGGGTCTGAGGCAGACCGATTAACCTGTAGGAGTCCAGCGTTGTCAAGTAAAATTATCCAGAAAATACCAATTTCAGATACCGTGCTCTGGGCATGAGCTCCGCCCTTAAGAAACACATCGTCTACAGGAGTGAAGTCATTCAATGTGACACATGAATACGTGAAAGGCAGGAATGAAAAGAAAATGGGGAAATGGACAGCAATCATTCCTGTGCCTGCTGAGGGCTGGGGAATGGTCAGTGGAACAACCAAGGCGGCTGACCCCAGCATGGAAGCTTCTGAAAGAGCAGGGTTTGCCCGGCTAGGTAGGGAGGTGTGGGGGCAAACAGCCCAAGGCTGAGGTGTGTTTGGGAAGAGCTGATGGCATGGCCCTTGGAGGTGTGGACAGCGTGGGGACTGGCGGGCAGGTGGGGTTGCCTGGCCCCCGTTCTGGACATAAGGGTGGCCGCTGGGAGTGGACACACCAGGTCTGTGTTTACACCTGTGTAGATGGTGCTGTGATGGTCACTTGGAATGAAGAGGGATTTGACTTAGGGACCAAACAGGTGCTCTGGTCATGCTGGTGAGAGAAGGAGAGCCGGGCGGGGAGGGGATACAGTATGTCCTCACCCCAGGGGGGTGGGAGGAGAGAAAAGGGGGCCGGGGAGGCAGGGCTGAGGAGGAGAGGGCCAGGAAGGCAGGGCTGAGGAGAGGGCCGGGGAGGCAGGGCTGAGGAGGAGAGGGCCGGGGAGGCAGGGCTGAGGAGGAGAGGGCACGGAAGGCAGGGCTGA
>NW_016107639.1:551712-559499 GCF_001604975.1 Cebus imitator | reverse complement strand
GAGGAGGAGAGGGCCGGGGAGGCAGGGCCGAGGAGGAGAGGGCACGGAAGGCAGGGCCGAGGAGGAGAGGGCCGGGGAGGCAGGGCCGAGGAGGAGAGGGCCGGGGAGGCAGGGCTGAGGAGGAGAGGGTCGGGGAGGCAGCGCCTGCACCTCAGCCCTGAGCCGCAGGGACCAACACGCTTGGAGGTCTGGTGGTGCATCTGCCATGAGGCAAGAAGAAGGTTCACATGGAGGAGCCAGGCATGCCCCTGTGCAAGGGGAGAATTTTGGAGAATTTGGTTCTTATCACATCCCTTTTCCTTGGAATTGGGAAGCTCAGCCAATTGCTAAAATCCAGAGGGTGGCCTTGAGATTACGGGAGCAGGAGGGGAAGGCAATGCATCTCCGTGGAGGAAAGATAAGGGATTTACCTGGTTAGGATGAAGCTCGTTTGGAAGCTTGTAAATTTGCCAAGGAATGAATTAATCAGCACTGTTATTTTTTCTCCCAGTTCTGAAAGCCGTCATTTCACAGACAGATGAGAACAGCATGAGGAAACAAACAGGAAGCTGGAACAGGAAGAAAGAGAAAGGAAGCCATGTCTTCCCTGATTCCAAGCCATCGTTATGATGTAAGAAGGTTTTCGTGGTGTTTATCAACTAAGCAGAGAGCCTCAGTTACAGGCAAGGTTGTGTGGGCCTGGCTGGGGATGGTGAGGCTCCAGAGTCACCTCAGTCCCACCAACCCGTTCCCCCACCTCTGCCAGTTTGCAGTGCTGGGGCTGCACAGGGTTGCTGCAGCCGGGAGGGGACAGGGCATCTGTGGGCCTCGGTGCCAGGGAGCGGCTAGTCCCCCCGCCACTGCCCAAGCCCCAGTGGAGCCTCCAAGAGCTGGTGGTCTGGTCGTCCCCATCATGTCCAGAGTGAGTGTGCACAAAGGCAGACCCACGCGCACGATGACAGCCTCCCAGCCCTCCTCCTCGTTTCCCATGGCTGAGATGGCTAAACGGGTAAATTCTTCCTCATCAAACAGACAGATGAAACGAGTTTATTAATAAAAGTCCCCGTCAGGGAGATTGGAAATGAATGATTAGTAAAACCCACCCCATTTTACTTATAGACAGACCCCCCTCCTGGAGAGGCATCTGTGAAGGGCAGGAATCCCGAGTCGGTTGTGGATGGAAGCATCTGGAAGCTGTTTGCGATCTGGATTCGGAGTCAAGCTGCACACAGACAGCGCCTCCAGCCACAAGGCTCGCTCTGCGGAGGGAAAAGACGTGGCTGGTTTACAGTGCCACTTTTCCCTTTGCTTGTTATCTGTTTTATTTCTTCCTGGTTCCCCGGCTCCCCCGCCATTCGTGTGCAATTATGTCTGTGCGGATCCACCAGCTGTAGGGCTTGTTAACCGTGCCCACCCCACAAGCTGTCGGAGACGGCAGGAGGAGCGACGCCATGTGCGCATGTCTGCATGCCCTCCCTATCTGGTGTGGTCAGCAAATCAAGGTATTTGGGCCTTTTACTGTAGAACAGGCAAAGGAAGCAAAAGAGAGACCTGGATACCTGCAGGCACAGAGGCTAAGCAGCAGGTGGATTGTGTGTGTGAACATGCCACGTGTCTATGTGCACATGCACACACACATGTCCATGCACACTCACAGACACATGCACACACTTTCACACATGCAAACACACACAGACACATGCACACGCACACACTCACAGGCACACGCACATGCATCCAAACACACTCACAGGCACACGAACATGCTTGCACACGCACAAACACAAGGCACAGGTACATGCACAAACACACTCAGGCTCACACACAGACACATGCACACACATGCACATGTGCAAATACACACTCACACACACATATGCACATGTACAGACACGTGCAAACACATAGACACATGCATACACACATGCTCACACACACAGGCACATGAGCATACATCCAAACACACAAAGGCAGATGAACATGCTTGCACATGCAACACACAGGCACACACACATGCACATGTGCAAACACACACTCAGGCATACATACATGCAAACACACAGAGACACATGCACACACATACAAACACTCACAGGCACACACTCACATGCATACACATGCACATGTACCAACACACAGGTGCACACACATGAACATGTGCACTCACAGACACACACATGCACATGCACCAACATGCACACACATGCACCAACACACAGGCACACACATGCAAACACAGTAGCACATGCACACTCACTAGCACACACACGCATAGGTGCAAACATACTCGGGCAGCAGCACCGACACATGCACATACATGTGCACACACACTTTCACATTCACAGGCACCTGCACACACATGCACACATATGTACTCGTGCAGACACACTCACACTCGCATGCACACACAAGCACACACACGCACACTCAAATTCACAGGCACACGAATGCATACACCAACCTCTGCTCTCCCTTCACACACCTAGACCTGATGGCTGGTGTTATTTTCCGATTACTTGTGCATTTTTTAATCCATGAAAACACTTGATGAATCGTGTTTTTAGGTCTCCAATTTCTACGTCTGGAAAACATTCTCTGGGGACCTTTTTATGAATGTTGCCAATTTGAGAGTTTTTAAAGAATAATTATTCCCACCCAATCCTTATCTCTTTGATAACAGCAAAACGTTTTCTTCACAAATCATTCAGAGACCCTCATAATAGCGAATGTTGGTTCTCCTAAGTTAGTTTCTGACAGGGGTTTTTGCCTTCACTCTATACAAGAAGAATAATCACAATAATCACAAGTGTGGTATTACTTTTTAAATCAATCTAACAGCCAGTGAGTGAACATGACCAGAATTCAGTGTGGGGATGCAGGGTTTGGGCTGGGCTGGCCGCCTGTGTGCTGGAAGAGCCGGCCCTCACCTTCATCCTGCTGAGGCTGACTTAAAAAGGATGAAGACCACACAGGAACAGTGCCCAGGCAGCTGCAGGGTTAAATTTCGACCCTGCCACACCTCCGCAGGGGCTGCTCCCCAGTGAGTTTACGCTCAGATGTCGGGGAGCCTGCAGGCAGCCTGCCCACATGGGTGAGGGCGGGAAGCTGGAGCCTGGAAACCGTGTGCTGTTAGCCGGACACCGGGGGGCCAGGGTGAAGACAGACTCTCCCAGGGTTGCGTGTGTGACACCTTTATCCAGCCACACTCTGCCTCAGGGGTGTCGATGAGGGAAGAGCTCAAACAAGGATGGGCGGACCAGCCTGCGTCCTTCCAGAGCGCAGTCCTGTGACCGTCCCGGGGACCGTGCTTTCCAGCCCGCGGTGCGTGAATCCCCTCGGGGAGCACAGCTGGCCTGTGGGTTTCCTGGGCCTGCTGCAGAGACTGCACTTGGCAGGTCTGAGTTCCACCCTGACGTCTGTGTCCTGGAGAGGCCACTGAGCCTGGTCCACGAGGCCAGCCCACACTCTCCGCCTTCCGCTGTCCTCCTGCTGTTTTCCTCACAGCAGGGGACACGGCACGCATCCCGTTTATCTCCCTGCTGCCTTTCTCACCTCCTGGACCCACAGAAAATGCCCTCTGCCCCTGCTGGGGTCAGGTGGGCAGGCTGGCTGGGACCCAGGTGGGGTCCTCACAGGTGATGACACTGTTTCTCCCACGCAAAGCCCGGCCCCCCCACCACACTCCATGCTCAGCAAACCCCACCGCCTTCCCTGGGACTGCCTGCCATCCCTGCGCTGTGGGCCATCTCGGCACAACGGGAGCCATGAGCCTCTCACCGCCTTTGCCACGTGGCTCTTTGAGGATGACGCCAAGGCTGTGGCCTGCTGGGAGCCCGATATGTTTCTGGTAGAATACAGGCCACAGCCGTCTGCATTCCAGTCCCGCACCTGCCCTTCCCGGAGACCCGCAGGCCCGTGGCGCCAGGCCCACCCTTTCCATGCTGCAGGGCCAGCCCCCTCCCTGCGACTCCCGGGCTGTCCTGGTAGAGAGCAGGAGGCAGGAAAAGGTGAGGACCCCACAGAGGGGTGCCCCACAGAGGGGTGCAGGCACATGGGGGAGATGCCTCTGATGTGGAAGGCAGTGCAGACAGAGTTCAGGGAGCAAAGGTGGGTCGTGACATGGCAGGAATGGAAGCTAGAGCTGCCGGACAGGTGTGTGTAGCCCCAGCCCTGGGGTGGGAAGAAGGTGCCTTAGCAGGGGGTGGATCTCAGGGGGCACCAGGCACGTCCATGTGAGGTCAGGTGTCTGCCCCTTGGCGGGGGTCCGTCCCTGTGTGACCAACCCAGAGAAGGCTGGATTCGTGGAGTAAATATTTAATTGATGTTTCCACAGCAAACAGCTCCACTCACATCTCATCCTATCCCTGAACATTAGCTTCTGGCGGGAGAGCCCAAGGTGATAGCGTCCGCTTGGAGGCCTGGTCCAGGGGTTACAGTGCTGTGTCTCTCCGTTTCTCCCCGTCTCTCCCCTCCAGGCCAGCATCCCAGCGGCTGGGAGGCCGAGGCTGGGACAGCGGGTGCTGCTGCCCGGGCCCAGCAGCACTGAGATTCAGGCCTGCGGGAGGAGAGAGCCGTAAGCCCAGCTTAGCGCTGGCTCTCACCGCCCCCTCTGTTCTAACGGGAGGGAGGTGGGGTGTCGGCCCAGGGAAAATACAGTTCTAGGTTCTCACCTTCTGGGTGGGGCACAGGTTGCAGTGAGTGGCCAGGTTTGAGCCTGGCCTGGGGGAGATGGTTCAGTGCTCCCCGCCACCGGTCCTATCCAGGGACCCGCTCCCATCGCTGCATCTGCCAGAACAGGAAGAGGGGCCCTGTTCATCCTTCGGGGAGAGCCAGGAAAGGAATCGCAGGTGGGCAGCCCGAGTGAAGAGGTGAACCTGCAGGACCACACAAAGGAAGTGAATCAACCTGAGGTCTCAGGGGCTGGAGAAGCCAGAGCACGTGGAGGTGACTCAGAAGACACCCGTAAGTGCAGCGGGGCTGCTCCCTACCTGGGGCCTGAGAGCCTCCTCCAGGGAAGAGGAAGTGTTTGTGGGGCCACATGGGTCAGAGACTCCTGAGCACCATGAGTTCCGATTCTCCGGTGATTTCCACGGGACCCAGCTGCATCAGGAAGACCTTGGCGGTGGTCCGGCCTGGGCCCGAGGCCCTACAACTTCACGGCCCTCAAACCTGGAGTCCTACCCGCTGCCTTTCACCTTGCAGCCTGGTTGATTAAACAATGCTACCAAAATTCAATTTTCACTTCTACTCACCAGCCAGTTTAATAGGACTCAATTTTAATCTTGTCAGAGGATCCAGGGAGTGATGGTACCACTCCACCCGCTGTGTTTGCAGCAAGCTCCAAGCCTCCAAGAAACAGACCATTTTCTTCCAGAGTGCAGTGGAAGGCACCCAGTAGGCATTCCATAAGCACCTGTGGATGTGCTTGCTCAGCATGCGGCTTCAAGGTGATCATACCCACCAAGCCTCCCCCAGCCCAGCTCAGGGAGTGTCTCCTGTTCAAATTATCTCCTACGCTGCTGTAGATGCATGTGGAGAGGGGTCCATTGGGGAAGTGAAGAAGGTTAAACAAGGTCGTAAGGGCTCGGCTCTCATCCTATGGACCTCGCATCTTTAGAAGAAGAGACGCTGGGCCGGGCGCAGTGGCTCGCGCCTGTAATCCCAGCACTTTGGGAGGCCGAGGGGGGTGGATCACGAGGTCAAGAGATCAAGACCATCCTGGTCAACATAGTGAAACTCCGTCTCTACTAAAACTACAAAAAATTAGCTGGGCATGGTGGCGTGTGCCTGTAATCCCGGCTACTCAGGAGGCTGAGGCAGGATAATTGCCTGAACCCAGGACGCGGAGGTTGCGGTGAGCCGAGATAGCGCCATTGCACTCCAGCCTGGGTAACAAGAGCGAAACTCCGTCTCAAAAAAAAAAAAAAAAAAAAAAAAAAAAGAGACTGAGCTCTCTTTCCTAGGAGCTCACAGCAGGAAGGCTGTGTCTGCAAACCAGGAGGTCCTTGCCAGACACCAAATCTGCCAACATCTTGATCTTGGACTTCTTCAGCCTCCAGAACCATGAGAAATAAATTTTCATTATTTAAGCTGCCCAGGCTCTGGTACTTTGCTATGGCAGCATAAGCCACTAAGACAGCCAGGAAATAAACCCCTTCCAGATAGTCTGGCAGGAGGATTTCTGCCCCACAGTCCACCTTGTTCTATGCAGTAAACCCCATAGGCCCTATGTCCACCCGGCTTCCTGCACATCCACAGAGGGTCCATCAGGGTGGTCCTGGGAGACAGAACAGCATTGGTTCCTGCCCCAGGCTTCACCCACACACAGAAACATGTGATTTGAAGGGGCCCTGGGGTCCGCTTGGCTCTGCCTCTCAGTCTGTGAGTCACCTTGGGCAGGACGCACTTCCTGCCTCTTTTTCCACTTTGGAATGGGCACAATGATTGTATGTGCCTAGCAGATAGGGTTGTGCTATGAAAAAGTAACACAAGATACCACTTGTAAATCACCTGGGACGGTGCCGGGAAGCTTTCCAGTGCTCAAAGATCACCACGACGGCGCACAATGAGCTCTTATCTGACCCTCCTCTCCCTTACCCTGTGGCATGTTCATGTGATTTTTTTTCTTTGCTCTTTCCTGGTTCATGAAGACACCAATCCTGTTGACGAACCTTATTGTTTAAGGTTGGGGATAACACACTTTCCATAAAGAGCCAAGTAGCTAATGTGTCAGGCTTTGCAGATCACACGGCCTGTCTTATATGTATATACTTATATATATATATATATATATATATATATACTTATATATGCTCAGCTCTGTCATTGCGGTGTAGAGGCAGCTACAGGCTATGTAAATGAGAGGGCCTGACTGTGTTCCAATAAAACTCCATTCTCACAGCAGTGGCAGGCTACGGCCCACAGATCATGGTTTACCAACGCTGGGCTAAAGGGAAGACTTTTATGGTCACTGAGTAAGCTTCTGTGGAAATCACAAACCATGTTTACTTTAGATATCAAAATTATGCTTCCTGAGAACCAGGAAAATCCGTGGCTGAATAGCCAGAGTGTTTCATGCCGTGGCCAGTTGGTGCCATTTCCTGCACCAAGAGAATAAGCCAGAGATCATTTTTCTCCCCAGAGTAACTGCGTTTTCACCACTAGTCACCCACATTGCTTCGTTCCTGTCTTATCTCCTGTTCCCCTTCCCAGAATAAAACATTCCCTCCCGTCTTTTAGGTGCATAGAAATAATACAACGTAATAAATGACATAATTACACGTAATCACATAATTTCACTGTAATGAAAACAGAAGTGTCGAAAGTGAGGGCTGCCTAGTTTTTGTGACTATTTTCTTTTGTTGTATAAGCAAATGTTCAAAGACATGATTAGGTGGATGAAGTACCAGCAAGAAACTAAATGTAATTAAAAGGCGAGGCTAGCCCGCAAGTCATTGCTTACAATTCAAAAACCTCCCTAGAATTCAGTTTTAAATGTTTCATTTGGACAAATAGGCTTCTAAAAATAGACTAGACCCATGTATTTCTTTAAATATCAGGATACACAATTCTGAGGTAATTTAAAAGGTGGTGGATCAATAACCATTAAAAACCACTTAAAATTTGAAGATATCTTCACAGATAGATTTGTTTCCCTTGATTTAACTCTTTGAGTATGTACATGAATTTTGGAAATTCCTAGCAGATTTAATAGATTCTAGATGTGTTTTGCTGCAGATACAGAGCTAACACCAGCTCCAGTGTTTCCACGGGGCGTCGTCTGAATCAGAGCTAACCTCAGCTCCAGC
>NW_016107639.1:544056-549958 GCF_001604975.1 Cebus imitator | reverse complement strand
CAGCTCCAGCATCTCCACGGTGCATCGTTAACACAGGTATCATCCCAGGCACTCTCAGCCATTATTTGATGAAACATAAATGCTTCTGCAAAGAAAGTAGCCAATACGTTAATGTGGATGCTTTGGCATATGCTCACTTATTTATTATTCAGCGATTATTTATTGAATGCAGACTTGGTGTCAGGCGGGTCAGGGAGACATAAAAATAAAGAAAGTCTCAGGTTGCTCCAAGTGTCACGAAGGAGCTTAGCACCCAGACCCTGTCTGAGCTGGAAAGTCTGCTCTGTGGAAACACAGTGGTGACACCCACGGTGGCTACCAGCTGTTTCGAACGAGGAATCCACACACAGGACCGGACGCCAAAAGGGAGCAGCAAGCACTGTGACTGGTGCACACTGCAGAATGTCTGCCCTCGAGCCACAGAGAAAGCCCCGTGGCGTTTCAGTCCTTCCTGGGGAAGCTTATCGCCGCCAGTGTCAGAACCTAGGAGAGCATCTCGCTGGCGCCTTTTTACACCTCCTGCCAATCTGCATCAGTGCACAGTCTCCTAGCTAATTACCTTTGGGTCATGCGCCCAAGATTTGCAAACTCCAACTACACTTACAGCTCTTTCCTGTGAAGTCACAGCACGAATCCTCAGCATTTCGGAAATTATGACACTGATGACAGTAGGTGTGTCCCATCAATATTCTACATTCTTTGTTGCCATCAGCCAAGTGCTCATTCATGCATTAGGGCATTTGTTCATTTATTTATTACTCCACAGTTAATTATTGAGTACCTATTATGTGTCAAGCATGACGCTTATTCAGGATGATAAGAAATCAAACAGATTCCTTACTCTCAGACTGCTCAGCGTCTGGTGCAGAAGGCAGGAGGACAGAGCGACGGCAGAGTCATTGTGTGCAGGAGGTCCACGTGTGCACAGCAGAACTGAGGCACAAAAGAGAAGGAACCCATCCACCCACAGGTTTAAATATCTTCTGAATGCATTTAAACTAATGCTAGCGGCAATCCAGCAAGGAAACGCTTCCTGGAGGAGAGATACCATGAGCAGTACCCAAGTTTGCCTGGTGTGTCAGCAAAAGGAGCTCCATCTTGGACACGAATCCACCATGTTGGCTTCTAATTAGCCCCTCTTTCAAGAAGGCCTCCAAGATTTCCAGTTTATCTATTGTTCCTTGTGTAAGGGCCTGGACTTATCACAAACCCCGCCCTTTGGTCCAACAATCTTGATGGTATTGCTCTTCAGTTGTCATCCTCATCCCTTCTGAACCATCCCCTGCTATGGTGTAGGAACCCTGGGTCTGGGGTAATGGCACGGAGGTCTCACCACTGCCAGAGACACAGACATGGTGTGCAAGGCCGTTCTTGCACGCTATGAGGAAACATCTGAGACTGGGTAATTTAGAAGAAATGAGGCTTAATTGGCCCAGAGTCTGGATTAGTGTATACTTTTGTTTATTATCGGTGAATGCTGTAAATGATGCACTTATATGAAATAGATTATTTATTTGCAATACCTTCTGCTGATATCTATGACATTCTCCTTATTTTTAAATTAAATATTTTTCTTTCCTTATCCCTACTCCCATATTTTATCTGCAGTAATGGTTGTGAATCTTGGAGAATGTGTTGAAATTGGCAGTCAGAGCACACAGGGAGGGAGGGTTGCTTCGGCTGGGGTGACGGGGATGAGATTTATCCTCCCGCCTGCGCGGCCAAAAAGCAGACAAAGTATATGAAACTGTGGCTTTCCAGGCACTGGCCATCAGGCAGTAAAATGCATCGATCACTGCCATTAAATAGGAAACTAATGAAGTAAGTCCTGCGCTTTCTCCAGTTCACTGCCTCAAGAGAGTTTACAGGCCATGGCCTTGGGAGGGGCTGTGGGGAGCTCGGTGGCCTCCCCCAGCTGAGGAGGTGGAGCTGAGCACCTGGAGAGATTGCGGTGGGTGAGTTCATGGCCAGAGGCCCAGACAAGAGAGGTCTGCACAGAGGGAGACTTTGGGAGGTCTGCAGAGGGACCCCCTCAGGTACCCTTTCCATGCACTGTAAAATGCCCCAAAACCTCCAAGGAGTTGATGAACAATATACCTGTAGGTCCAAGAAACTCAGCAAAATCAAGAAAAAAAAGAAGGGGAGAGGGTGGAATACAAGGCACAACATTTAAAAAATTGCTTAAAAACTCATAAAGAGAGAAATCTCAAGGTAAAAAAAAATCATTATAGTGTAATATCATATTATATTAAAAGAGAAATATGTTCCACACAGAAGAACAAAGATAAGAGTAAGTTTTATGGCAGAAGCAATACCTTTAAAGGTTTTTGGGGTAAGACTGAATCTAGGTTCTCTGCCTAGCAAAAATATTTTTCAAAACTGAAGGCAAAATCAATATTTTTTCCAGACATCTGAAAGTCAACCAAATTTATCACTGGATAAGTGAACTTTAAGAAATAGTAATAAGAAATTTCACATATGAGTCTACATAGAACAACATTGAAAGACACATGAAATCCTGTCTACATAGGTAAATCTATAAACTTTTTTCTAATTTAAATCTCTTTGAAAAATATTTGGCTATTGAGGCAAAAAATAATGACAATGTAATGTTAAGCTAAACTTATGACAAGAATAGTGCGCAGTCTGGAAGAGGAGCAATGAAAATAAACTCTCATGGGTCCTTACGTTAAATGACATAATGACATTTAAAGATAATGGTAAATTAAGGGTGTACGCTGCATTCATTTCTTATTGCTGCTATGACAAATTACCAGAAGTACCTCAGTGACTGACAGCAACATAAATCTATTGTCTAGTAGTTATGGGGGCCATACGCGTGAAGGGATCTCATTTGGCTAAAATCCAGGCGTTGGCAGGGCTGAGTTTCTTGCTAGCGGCTGTCATGGAGAAGGCGTTTTCTTGCCCTTTTCAGTGTCCAGAGGCTGCCTGCATTCCTTGGCTCATGTTTGTCTTCCATCCATTCTCTTAGTTATGTCACATGCTATATGAACAGGTTTCAGAGATTATTACACAAACATCGTTGGGAAGCCATTATTCTGCCTGTTACACACACACACACACACACACACACACACACACACACACATATATACACACACACACACACATATATTTATATATGTATATTTTATAGTGTATATATATATATAGCATATATATATATATATATATATATATACTATAAAACCTAAAGCAACCCCTTCAATAGCAAAGAGTTACAGCTAATAAGTCAAGACAAATAAAATCATAAAATAGGCTCATTTAATACACATGAAGTCAGAAAAATAAGTGGATGGAGAACAGCGACAAATTAGACACATAGGGAACAAACAGCCAGCTGAGAGATAGCTCTAACAACAGCAACCATCATATCAACTGCGATTGGTCTAAATAACAGTACAAAGACAGAGACTGTCAGATTGGATAGAAAAAGCTATAACAAAAAGACAGAGATTGTTAGATTGGATATTCTGCCCACAACACACACACATGCATACACACACGCACACGCATACAATGCAAATATAAAGGCACAAATAGATTAAAAACCAAAAGATGGAAAATGATACACCATGCTAACATGTATCAGAAGAAAGCTGTTGTGGGCATACAAATATAAAAGTAGACTACAGTAAAAAGAATAATGACAGAGATGTCATTTCATAATGATAAAACCCTAGTTGGACAGGAGGACATAACAATTCTAAACATCTATGCATCTAATAACATAGCTTCCAAATATGTAAAGCCAAAACTGGTGGCACCATAAGGAAAAATAGGTAAACCAACAATTAGAGTAAGAGACTTCAGTACCGTATTAAGCAGAAAATCATACTGGAGATATTAATCCAACATTTCACCCAACTACAGCAGAATATATATTCTTTGCAAATGCACACAGAGCATTTGTCAAGATAGCTTATATATCAAGTCATTAAAAAGCCTGAATATGCTTTAAAAGACTCAAATCATACCAGTTAGTCTCTTTGGCAAGAACAGAATTAAATTAGAAATCAGTAACTGAAAGAACAAACTAACAAAAATCTGGGTCAAAGAAAAAAGTCAAAAGGCAAACTGGAAACTAGAAAATACATTATATCAAAATTTGTGTGATGCTGCTAAAGTTATATTTAGGCTGAAATGAACAGCATTAAAGGCATACATTGGAAAAGAAAAAGAAAAAAGAATGGCCTTATCTTATGCCTTAATAAAGTAGAGAAAAAAAGGACAAATTAAATATAAAGTAAGCAGAAGATAAGAAATAATAAAGATTAGAGCAAGCATCAATGAATAAAAAGCAGAAATAAAATAGACAAAAATCATTGAAACCAAAACCAGGTTGTTTTTAAGAAGATCACTATAATTGATAAATCTCTAGACAGAATGATCAATAAAAAACAGAGAAGACAATTCATCAACATCAGAAATGAGAGACATGACGTCAGTAAACACTCTACAGATATTAAAAGAATTTTAAAGAAATGTTATGAACAACTTTATGCCAATTAATTTGACAACCCAGATGATAACCTAAATATATAGTTTCATCATAGACTCAAATGACTAAAAATACCTTAAGAAGAAACAGGAAGCCTGGACAGTTTCATGCTTATTAAAGTAAATAAATTTCTTATTAAAACTTTTTGCACATAGAAAACTCCAGGCTCAGATGTTTTCGCTGATTAATCTTGAGCAAACATTTAAGAATTAATACTACTTCTACACAAACTCTTCCAGAAAATTGAAGAAAAGTTAATACTGCCCAATTAATTATTTGAATCAATTTTACTCTGACATCCAAACGAGAAAGAGATTTTACGTAAAGCTGTAAACCAACGTTCTTCTTGAACATACATACAAACATTTTAAACAAAGTTTTAGAAGATTCAACCCAATAATATAAGACAGTGTATCAGGACAAAGTAAGGTTTATCCCAGGATGCAAGACTGATTTATCATTTGAAAGACTATCAACTAACAAAGTAACATAGTAAAATAATGTTATCTTTATAAATGCAGAAAAAATCATTTGGCAAATCCAACATTCACTGTTGACAAACACTTTTAGCCAACCAGGGCTAGATTCCTTTAACCAGATAAAGGGTATCTACAGAAAAATTTTAACTAACATCATGCTTAAACAGTGAAAGACTAACAGAACCAGATAAGAATGTGTTCTCTCATTATCTGTTTTCAACATTGTACTAGGGTTCTCGCTTGTATGGTGACACAGGAAAAATAAAGGAAAGTTATCCAGATTAGGTATTAGCAGTCAACATGATCTTCTATGTAGGAAGCCCAGTGCAATCTACAATGAAGCTGTTATAATTAATAAATGAATTTAGCAAGGTTGTAAGATTCAAGATCAACACACACACAAAAAAATTGCTTTTCTATATGTGACTGCTTTTCTACATACCAGCAAGTCTGACAACACTGGGTTTTGGGGAGGAGGTGGAGCACCTAGAGCTCACTTACAAACATTGTTAGTGGGAATGTAAATGGTGCATCCAATTTAATATGCCATGTGGTAGTGCCTGTAAAAGCTAAACATACACCTACCATGTGATCCAGCCATTCTTTTTTCTAGGTATTTACCCAAGAAAAAAGAAAGTGTGCGTCTATACAAAGACATGAACATGAATTTCCATGGCAGCTCTACTTTTTAATGGCTAAAAATTGGAAACAACCTAAATGTTCACAGAAGATGAATAAACAAATTGTGGTGTATTCATGTAAATTAAATTCTGTTCCACAATAAAAAGGAAGTGACTATGCAGCAACATGGATAGACCTCAAAATAGTCATGCTGAGTTAAGAAGACAGGAGGAAAGAAAGACAGAAAGATGACAGAAAGAAAGACAGAAAGACAGAAAGA
>NW_016107639.1:536897-542767 GCF_001604975.1 Cebus imitator | reverse complement strand
AGAAAGACAGACAGAAAGACAGAAAGAAAGACAGAAAGACAGAAAGAAAGAAAGAAAGAAAGAAACAAACAAAGAAACAAAGAAAGAAAAGAAAGGAAGGAAGGAAGAAAGAGAGAGAGACAGGGAGGGAGGGAGGGAAGGAGGGTATGCTATGGTAATGATTTCCTTGATTTAAGTCCAGAAAAATGCAAACCAATCTGGAATGATATGAGGAGACTGGTGATTCCCTGGGCGTGGCGAGGGAGAGCAGCACCGTGACGGAACATTTGGGAAGATGCAGAAGCCAACCCTGGGAGACGACGTTTATTGTCATGATTGCAGTAGTTGTTTCATAAGCGTGTGACAAGATTCATCTTTATCACATTGTACACTCCAAATATGCACAGTTTATTGTATGTCAATAAGATTTATTAACAAATAATGCAGAAAAAGGTGTTTACACTTTTATAAACGATTCTTACACTGGTCCGTGTCATTTTTACAAACAGTGAGATAACTGTTTATTATGTCTGCAC
This sequence comes from Cebus imitator, assembly GCF_001604975.1. Taxonomy (NCBI): domain Eukaryota; kingdom Metazoa; phylum Chordata; class Mammalia; order Primates; family Cebidae; genus Cebus; species Cebus imitator. The sequence goes on along the minus strand of NW_016107639.1, from coordinate 542,252 downwards.
TATTGGAGCCCTTCCCTAGAACAATTGACGTTCATGACAGCAGTACAGGATGGGCCCCAAGAAGAAACCCAAACCCAATATAGACTAACTCCTAAACACAGAGCACCTGAAAAGAAGTACTTTACATATTCACAGCAATGCAAGTGGCAAGCAATGATTAGACTGTTACTACATGTTAGGTCTATATTAAATAATATTCATGTGAAAATCCAAACAAATGCTGCCTGACACCCCAGGGTTGCTGGAGAGCTGAAAGACCGCTGGAAGGACGTTGGGCACACTGGTTGGTGTCATTCGGGGGTGGTGAGCCCATTTACCTGGAGCTGCATGTCACAGCTCATTGGTTAATTTTTAGCTTCAACTGAAAATACTCCCTCTCTTGAGAAAACCACATCATCGTGTGATAACGTGAAATATCTCTATAAATTTAATATTTTCCCCATTTTCATATGTATGCAAACAGTCAAGAAAAGTATTTAAAAGAACAAATAGCCTGGGAATTTCAGAATTATCAGAGAACATATGAAGTAAATAAATTAAATGTCAACAATGCTTACATCTCTGGTTCTCAAGTTGCTTAACCTTGCATTCCTGAACAAAAATAAATATGTTGGCTTATTATTTCATCACAGCATTGAATAAATTTTAACTTTGGTTATTAAATGGTTTTAATATCTTCTGGGCTCACAAAACATCATTGTAGTGGCATAAAAATAGACACATAAACTAAACTGTTTTTTGACAAAAGCACCAAACATGTATTAGGGAAAGAATAGTCTCTTCAATAAATAGTGCTGGGCAAAAATGGATATCCACATGCAAAATAATGATACTAGATCTTTTTAGTTCATTATATACTAAAAACAATTCAAAGTAGAATAAAAACTTAAACATAAGAGCTTGAAATATGAAAGTACCAGAAGAAAACTTAGAGAAAATACTGTATGACATTGGTCTAGGCAAATATTTTTTAAGGCTAAGACCTCAAAATTACAGGCAATAAAAGCAAAAAAGACAAACAGAATAGCATTAAACTAAAAATCTTCTGCACAGAAAGGAAGACAATGAAAAGTAAAGGTAACCCACGAAACAGGAGAAAATATTTGCAAACTATGCATCTGACAAAAAGTTAATACTAAAAATACATAAGGAACTCAAACAACTCAATGGCATATAATAATAATAATTTAAGGTAGAAATGAGGAAAAGGCCTGAATAGACATTGGTCAAAGGAAGACATACAAAGGGCCAACAAATATATGAAAAAAAATTTCGACATCACTAATCATTAGGGAAATGCAAATCAAAACCACCATGAGATATCACCTCATTTTAACTAGAATAGCTATTATCAAAAAGACAAAAAACAATAAATGCTGGCATCTATGTGGAGAAATCTTATACGCTATTGTTGAGAATGTAACCCAGTATGGAAGCTCTTTAAAAAATTAGAAATAGGACTTACCATATGGACCAGCAATTCCACTACTGGGTATGCATCCAGAGGAAATTAAATAGGTATGTTGAAGAGACATCTGCACTCCCATGTTTATGCCAGCACAATTCACAATCACCTAGGCACGAAATCAAGCTAAGTGTCCATCAATGGATAAGTGGATAAAGAAACTATGATATATACACTCCTTGGGATACTAGTCAGCCTTCTAAAGAATGAAATCCTGTCACTTGCAGCAATGTGGATGAACCTGGAGGACATTATGCTAAGTGAAAAAAACCAGGCACAGAAAGACAAATACCACAATTTCTCACTCATATTTGTAAGCTAAAGAAGGTAGAAAGCAGAATATTGATTACCAGAGGCTGGGGAGGAGCTTGTGTCTAAAGATTGGCTAACAGGTGCAAAGTCACAGTTAGATAGGAGGAATAAGTTCTTACATTCTAGCATAGGAGGATGCAATATTATATCGTATATTGCCAAGCAGTTAGAGAAGATTTTCAGTGTTATCACCACAAACGATAAATGCATGAGATGATGGAGATGCTGAATACCCTGATTCAATTGTTACATAACTCATTCATAGATTGAAATTGTACCCCATAGATAGGTACCACATTGTGTGTCAGTTAAAAGCAAAATAAAAGACAATTATTTTCTGTGTTCAGAGTGCAGAACTGAGTCTTAAAAGGAGTTACATATTCATTAAAAGTCAATGTTCCCATCTTCAAGGGTTGTATGATGTCGGGGGCTGGGGTTATTGAGGGTTTAAGCAAGGTTTTTAACCTTTGGATGTAGAAATTTTGGGCTAAGAATAAAAAGCTATTGACTAAAAGGTTATTGTGCAATTGACATTTCAGCTGCTTCACCATGTTTGCAATGGAAAAATCTGTTTGTTATGCATATTTCTACTTTGCTTCTTTTTTGTTTTTTTAACCTAATATGTCTGTGCTTATTATATCACAACGTAGTCATCCTCACCAATGTCTGAGCATCGGAAGAGCCGTGGGAAGCCCTGCGAAATGTTGCCGAGACATCCCTGTCTTGCAGCTTAGCCTGTACCTACAGTCGTAAGACCACAGTTCAGAAAACCATTTATTCCTAGATGCGCAACCTCCTAGACACGGGAGACTGGATTAAAGATGTGTCTGCTGCATGACACCACATTAGTATATTATTGCATAAGTAATGACTCATTGACTGCAATATAAAAAAGATTGATAATTTACAAAGAAAGTCAATCAATAAATAAACTGTCCCTAACCAGCTCGAGAGCTGGCAGGATGACATTCCGTTATCCTGTCAGGCACATTGCAGTCAAAAGCATGAGGGCCTGAGGGCATGGCACCCTACCTGCCTGGCTGGCTTGCACGTCCCTACCCTGCCCGATCTCCTGGCCCATCGGACTTCTCCATCTTGCCCACAACTGTGACCTCGCCACGGCCCCAGGTCCAGATACATATTTGTGTGTCACTTCAATACATGGTGCGGTGGGGCTGGGGCCTGCCGGGTGGGACGGCTGCCGTGGTGACAGCGCCATGTCACTCGAGCCGGCAGCTGATTCCTGGTAGACAGGGCTGTCAGAGAATCAGAGACTTCCACATGTACAAGTGAAATTAACTTCTGTGAGTCTGACATTTTCCACAATCAATACTCACAGGGTCCTTGTCTCCAGGATCAAAATTCATAAATCAAAAGCAGAAAGCATGAAATAAGGTATTTGATAAATCCATTAAGTGAAGTGGCAGTGTATTTCTGTCATGCTGTCTAAAGTACACTCGTGTGAGCAAAAATCCTCCAGATTTGCTACAGGGAGTGCGTGCTGGGTGCGGGTGCCCCCACGCCATGCGTTCTGGAGCATGCTGCAGTTACTGAGACAATATTTTCATTTTGAAATAGCAATGTGATTTGTATTCTTTCTTCAGCTTCCTGACTGGTTGGAGAAAAAGAATGATGTAGGGCTTGGTTTAAGGAGGCAGAAATCCAACTGATAGTGATTTTGCTGGATACAAGGTGCCTGCTGGGAAATTGGCTTAGTCTTCATAGACAGAGAAATAATGAATTATGTGTGTTTATACACAAATATATATACATACTATATGTGTGTATAGGAGATATATACTATTTTGTGTGTGTATACACAATTATACTGTTTACATATGGTGTGCATATATGCACTGTGTGTGCGTGTGTGTGTGCGTGTGTGTGTGTGTCCCTCCACCAACCATGGAACTTGACTTGATATGCCCCATGGATTTAAGGCCCTCTGTGTGCAGGAAACACTGGTTGTTTATCATCCTCAGTTGGTAAATGGGGAGAGGCTGGGCTGCAGATTGTCTGAAACGCACAGCGGCCCCCTCTCCTTGACCGTGTGCTGCGGGCGCTGCCGTCTCAGAGCTGCTTTATGATTTTATGCAGCACATTTTATGACAGGAGGCAGCTACTTATGCCTTCTGCACCCCCAACTCTGAATCCAAACACTGCAAGATAAGGCCTCGATATTGTGCAAGCCGTCACCTCTGCAGTCACAGAGCCAGTGTGTTACTGGAAGTGAGAAGTTCTTATCCACTTATTTTTTTAAAAAATGCCTGAAATCTACAAATATTTCCCAAGGATAATAGCATCAATAGTTTTCACCTGAAAATTAGAAATCAGCAGATATCCATGTAGAACTTGCAGTGTTCTGCCTGCTGGGCAGAGCGTGCAACGATAGAATTACATAGTTCAGTCCTCACAGAGCACAGATAGAATCTGACTGTCAGGTGGGGTCGGGACAACCTGAAACCCAGTGTGGCATCACATTGTGCCTTCACAGTGTGTGAGCAGGGCATTTTTATCCTTCTGTTTCTAGAAGGAAGCTCCAGTAGATCCCACAGATTTTGATTTCAGGTGATTTTTAGGTAATAAAATGTTCTAAACTCTCCTTTAGTTGCAAGCAGATTTTCAATTTGCTAATGAAGATGGTCCCTGGCACCGAGAAAAACCTGTTCCTTCTTTGGGGAGGTACAGCTGTCGGGAAGGCCTCGTTCTCAGGGAAGAGAGGCCGTTCAGGGCTCCTCTGATCCTTCTCCAGCTCCACGAGGGGTGTTTGCTGCCGACCCCTGAAAATGGGGAAGAGGGTCGGTGGGAAGCTGCACTCTGCTGCTTCTGAGCCGCAGGGTCCCCGGCAGTTTCTCTGTGCTGCTGCCCCCTCATGAAGTTAAAGTGTGAGGACAGCTGTTCCCAAAATACACACCCTCCCCAAAGGAAACTTTCCCACAAAATTTTCCCTTTTGAAATCCACTGGCAACCTGACATATAAGCTGAAAGAGGGTGACAAGTCTCAAGAGTCACACAACGGTTTCTTGAGCTTATGTGAAAATGTCGACTTCCTCCTTGGTGGCGGCACGTAGCTGGCTCAGCGCACACACCCAATCCGGCCTCCAGGGCTCATCCTCACGCACAGCTCGCTCACACAGGAGGGCTAAGAAGGCCACGGCCAGAGGCTTCTAAATAAAAGTAGCAGACGTTTGCAGAAAAGAGTTCCACGGAAACCGGTGACGCCTCCCTTGAATGGGTAAAAATTACTGCTGGCAAAAGAGGGTCCCCTGATGTGAAGGAGATTCCAGAAGGAAGTGGTGGCATGCTGGAAGTTTCTGAGGCAGACATGCTATTCTGATGGTTATGTTTCTCTTGGTGTTTTCTCTTTCTAAGGAAGAGAAATTATTCTGTGTGGATAGATATGGAAGAAGCCCAGTGGAAAGAAGCCTGGAGAAGGAGATGTGGGCCAGATAAGGGGAGCAGGTGTGGGCCAGGTAAGGGGAACAGGTGTGGGCCAGGTAAGGGGAGCAGGTGTGGGTCAGGTAAGGGGAGCAGGTGTGGGCCAGGTAAGGGGAGCAGGTGTGGGCCAGGTAAGGGGA
>NW_016107639.1:473625-536542 GCF_001604975.1 Cebus imitator | reverse complement strand
TAAGGGGAGCAGGTGTGGGCCAGATAAGGGGAGCAGGTGTGGGCCAGGTAAGGGGAGCAGGTGTGGGCCAGGTAAAGGTTGCACTTTTCCCAACTTTGCACATCGTCAGCCAGGCTTTCCCAATAAATACTGGTTTCTGTTAATATGGGTACCTGCTACCTCTCTATTTCCTTTTTGTGAGCTCCTGCTTTTTCTCTGAGAATGAGTGTAAGCATCACTATCTTGAAGACATCTTTCTATTCTGCTGAATTACAAGTTTCCTGATAGAACCAGAGTTATCATTGCATGTTTGATGCTTACTAATCACTCTCGACAAACGTGTTTTTAATGAGTGAGCAGAAAGTAGGACAGAAGTTGTTGCCAGGAGGAGATCTAGGTGCCGAAAGTCCCGAACCCAGTTTGGGTGCAAACGATGCTGAGTGCTCTTTGGGTTTAAAGAATCTGAGGAGTCAGCATATGAGATGAGACAAGGCTCAATCTTTTAAGCATCTTGAAATCTCTGCTTAGTTTTTTTTTTTTTTAAGTTCTATAGGATTTGTAAAGCTTTATTTAAAACACAATTAACGGAGGAGGAGGAGACATCATCAGCCTCGCTGTTAGTACGGGCGAGGCAAGGAGTGGTAACCCAGGTTCCCAGACTGTCGGTACCTCAGACCTGCGAAGATTAATTTTGCTTTTTTGTACTACTACCAGTTCTGCTCAAGGTCATTTGTGGATCCAGGCTTACTGGGGACTCAGGAGTACCCAGCATTTCAAAGGCGGCGTTTCCATATGAACAAGAAAGAGGGAGCAGGCTCAGAAGCATTCCTCCAGCAGCTGGTTCTAGCCCCTGCTGACCTGTGTCCCCTGCAGCCCACTGGCTGGGATGGTTCCCTGGAGCCCACGTACTGACATGGGGAGCAGAAGGTACATCCTAGAATGTTCCAGAGGCAGGGGAACTACAGAACCCAGAGAGCGCGCACGGAGGTCAGAGGGCCTGGGAGAGGTGCACAGAACAGCTCAGCAGGCGCAGAGGGAACCATCGCGGTGCGGGCAGCCCGGTCTGACCGGGAAGGCTACGTGGCGCTCAAGTGCATTTTAGGTGCCCCAGGTGCCTAAGAGGTTTCTCCTTCTGGGTTTCTCTTCATTGCTTCCTGAAAGCTGACCTTGCTTATTCAATTCTATTTATTGGCTTCTTCTGCTGTTCAGTTTTCAAGGCTGTGGATCTACCATGGAGATCAGGACAAACACATTCCTCCCTTCCCAGAACAGACATTTGGGAACTCAGTCAGGATTTGATCTGTGCTGTCTCCGTGTTTGGAGGTGGCTGGACTTGAGGCTGGGCTGTGTAGGGCTAAGGGTAAACAAGGACCATGCACAGGACCCAGAGAGTTTGCAGCAGAACTTGTCCATGACGCAGAATGGGTCTGGGTCTGGAAATAGATTTTGAGGCAACAGAGGGTGTCTCGCTCAGCCAGGCTGCTATAACAAAATGCCACAGGCTGGGCGACTTGCACAGCATTTCGTTTTCACTGTCCTGGAGGCTGGAGCCTGAGAGGGAGCCCAGCCGTTTGGGTCCTGGTGAGGCTTCCTCCAGACGTCCTCATGCCTTCCTCCCTACATCCTCACGAGGCCTTGCTCAGTGAGTGCAGACCAAGAGCAAGCTCTGGCCTCCCTTTTTATTTTTTTATTTTTATTATTTTTTTATTGCATTTTAGGTTTGGGGTACATGTGAAGAACACGCAAGATTGTTGCATAGGTACACACATGGCAGTGTGATTTGCTGCCTTCCTCCCCATCACTTATCCTTATATCTGGCATTTCTCCCCATGCTATCTCTGCCCAACTCCCCACCCCCCACTGTCCCTCCCCTATTTCCCCCCAACAGACCCCAGTGTGTAGTGCTCCCCTCCCAGTGTCCATGTGTTCTCATTGTTCAACACCCGCCTATGAGTGAGAACATGTGGTGTTTGATTTTCTGTTCTTGTGTCAGTTTGCTGAGAATGATGGTTTCCAGGTTCATCCATGTCCCTACAAAGGACACGAACTCATCGCTTTTTGAGAGGGAATCGCTTTCTTTCGCTGGGCTGGAGTGCGGTGGCAGGATCTCAGCTCACTGCAACCTCCATCTCCTAGATTCAAGCGATTCCCCTGCCTCAGCCTCCTGAGTAGCTGGGACTACAGGCACATGCCACCATGCCCTGCTAACTTTTTGTATTTTAGTAGACAAGGTTTCACCATGGAAAGGATGGTCTCGATACCCTGACCTCATGATTCGCCTGCTTCAGCCTCCCGAAGTGCTGAGATTACAGGCGGGAGCCACCACGCTGGGATTACGGGCATGAGCCTCCATGCCTGTCCCTGGCCTCTCTTCTTATCAGGTCACCAATCCCAACATGGGGTCCACTCTCATGATCTCACCTTAAACTGGTGACAGTGCCTCTCGAAGGCCACCTCCGAATACTGTCCTGCTGGGGGCGTGGAATTTAATGTAAGGGTCTGGGGAGACACAAGCATGGCGCCCATAACAGTGGACCTGAGAAGACATCAGGAGCCACCCCAGGTCCCTTAGGGACGGGAATCCTTGGTCAACACACTCTGTGGGGTCAGTGACCTGAAAGGCGACTCTGTCCGTGGCAGAATCGTGAGTGCTTGGGTACTCAGAATTCACGGTGGCTTTCCAAATGAGTAGCACAGTAGTCAACCCAAGGAATTTGAGTCCCTTATGAAAAATAAGAAAACAAGGAGGCTGGGCACAGTGGCTCACACCTGTGATCCCAGCGCTTTGGGAGGCCAAGGTGAGTGGATCACTTGAGGTCAGGAGTTTGAGACCAGCCATGGCAAAACCAGACATGGTGAAACCCCATCTCTACTAGAAACATACAAAACGTAGCAGGGTGTTGTGGTGCCCGTTATCCCAGCGATTCGAGAGGCTGAGGCAGGAGAATCATTTGAACCTGGGAGGCGGACGTTGCAGTGAGCTGAGATTGTGCCACTGCACTCCAGCATGGTCGACAGAGCAAGACTCCAAAAGAGAAAGAGAGAAGGAAAGAAGGAAACAAAGAAAGGAGGGAGGGAGGGAGGGAGGGGGGAGGGGGAGGGAAGGGAAGGGACGAGGGAGGTGCCTAGCGTAACAAATGTGCCTGTCAGTCTGTGGAAGGCTCCGGGCTCTCCATTCTTTATTGCTTTCACAAAAGCGTGTGTTCGCACGGGCGAGTCATGAAGTCAAATAGTTTCCATGTGGGTGCAGGTTGCCCTCAGAACCTGAACCTCTCAGGGTGAGTTTCAGAGCCAGCCCTGTGCAGCATCTGCTCCTGGGCTTGCTGCCTCTGTCACCATCTTCAAGCTGCCTTCACACCTGGGCAGGTGCAAGCTTCACACCCTCCCTCTAATAAACCATTTTAAAAAATGCTGCTGGATTAACATCATTAAATCAACATCGCCTCTAGAACGCGTCAAAGCCAATGGCTTATTGCCCAACCACTCTATGAGAAGAGCTTTTCCTTCTTCTCAAAGCGAAAAATGCACACGCCCTTTGATTTCCTTCCGTGGCCTCAATTTAAAAGCTTAGTAGTCATCCAAGATCTAAGTGATCATCAAGAGTCTCTTCCTCTGCTAACGGGCGTCGTGGCAGATACCATGTCACACAAACAAGCTTGCACTTGATCAACCCTAATTAGATCATGTTTTGCATTTATTTTAAACAAAACTAAGATAGCAAGTGGCAGTATTTATCTTACAGCAGTCCCTATAAGCAATATGAAAAGTAAAAATTATTGAAATAACTTTACCAAATATATGCATCAAATTACACCAGCACAGCTTCTTCACATTATTGGTGCCTATAAATTAAATAAATAGATTTAGTATCATGAAGCAAAGCTCTGAGGGGTGAATCTATTAATTCTCATATGAAACAGAGAGCAGCGTAGTCTTATTTAGTGCACCAATTGAATGTTTGTAACTGAATTCCTTAGGAGCTGTTGATCTGCTTTTCTTTGGCTCCCAGGATATGACAGTAACCTTTATATCTCGTTGCATTATACATTCCCTGTCTATCAATCTGAACAAATGGTTTGATGCTTTCTGCTTCTAATTACAAAGGCAGCCAATAATTGGAGTAGTTTTTTTCATATGGATCCTCTGTCGTCTGGGGTGTCAATAGCTGTGGCTTTCCCGAGAGCCCAGATGTATTGTGGTAGGTGCCCTTGAGAAAGATTTTGCTGTTATTTAAATTCAATAAAGTTTTCCTCCTCTCTCCCTGTATTCTGTCTGTTTGCTTCCCCCATCTGCCTGCCTAGAATGTCTGTTTCCTTCTGACAGAAGAGTTATTTGAGAATAAAATATGCGTTAAAGAATAGTTTGTCCTGGTTAAATATTGGAGCATTTGCATAATATTTTTTCCAGTACCCAAGGAAAACTTACTTTATAGTAGCTTACAGACTCTTAAGATTATGCTTTGCTTGCCTTCAGGTGAGGTTTACAAAATCTGAACCTGAGCCCCATGCCCTCTGAATGCCCAGGAAGGCGCATCAGGAAGGAACACAGGCAGGACAGGGGGACGTCGCTCCGCCTCCTGAGGCCAAAGTCAGCGCCACCAAGATCCCAACGGGGAGAAACCGTGGAAACCTGAGTCTGTCGTGCAAAGGAAGTATTACAGGACCACAACTTTAGACATTCCAAGTCAAAATCAAACAGGCTTTATTAGTGCGAGGGTATTTGGAATAATAAGATGCAGGTGGCTCCCGGAAGAGGAGGACGGGATTTTGCGTTGCCTGCGCATTCTCTGTCACCGAATCCCTGTCCTCCAGGCCGGCTCCAGGTGCACAGCTGCCAGCACTGACCGCCGGTCCATCAGCCTTCTGCTTCAGTTCACCACTCTCCACTGAGGACCACCGTGCATTCGGCGATTTAGGCCCAGCTGAGGCACAGCACCAGGCCACAGCACCACGGGGGGCTCCGATAGGCCTGAGTGTTTTCCGCAATTGCCGTCTGCTCTGTCAGAGCACCATGTACACACTGCCCTGTGACTGACGGTGCTATCTGTGGAGGACAGACACTTCCCCTCCCCTGATGTTGGGTTGGCCAAAGGACTGACACTGGCCAATGGATTGTGATACGTGTATCCACCTGAGTGTATGAAATGCAATGTGTGTATGCACATTTGCAGGAAGGGGTTATATGCACATATATGCATGCATGAAAGGTGACATGTGTAAACATGTGTATGTGTCATATGTGATGTGCATGTGTACATATGCATGTATGAACTGTGATGAGCTTGTGTACACACACAACTATGAAATGTGATGTATGCATGTACATATGTATGCATGCATGTATGAAATGTGATGTATCTATGTGAACACACAGGTATGAATGTGATGTGTGTATGAACATATGCATGCAGGAACTGTGATGTGTGTATGTACATGTATGTACGGAATGTGGTGTGTACGTACATCGATAGGTATGAAATGCAATGTGTGTGCATGTGTTTGTATGTATAACATGTGGCACATGTATCAGATGTGATATGTATGCAACTGTTTGTATGATGTGTGGCACATGTATCAGATGTGATGTGTGTGCACGTGTTTGCATGCCGTGTGGTGCATGCCATGTGAGAACAGCAAGTCTGACAGTCTGCTGTGCCTTTTTTGATTTCTGTTGGCTCTGAGATCAAGAAAGGGTATGTTCTAGCCTCGATAATGCGTACAGCAAAAAAAGACAGACAGCACTGAATTCCAGTCCTGATGTGAAGAAACAGGATTCATTACACACTGCTAGTGGGAGTGTAACATGGTCCAACCCCTTTGGAAAACAGTTTGGCAGTTCCAAATGAGCTAAGCGTACGTTTAGCTCATCCATATGAAAAGACCCAGAAATTCCAGTCCTACCCAAGCGAAATGAGCACTGACGCGCACAGGCATCGTCATGGCAGCCTTATTACAACACCCAGAAGTATTGGGTGGAAAACCTCACAGCATCAGTTGACTGGGTAAGCAGGATGTGGCATAACCGCACAATAGAATACTGTCTGGCCATGAAAGGGATTAGGTGTTGACCATGTTACAGCGTTGATGAACCTTGAAAACTTAATGCTGAGTCCGAGAAGCCAGATACAGAAGGCCATATATTATAATCCCATTTGTGTGAAATGTCCAGAAATGGCCACTCTGTAGGGACACAACGTGGCTTCATGGTTGCCGGGGATTAAGAAGAGAAATTACTCTGAAGAGGCACTAAGGGTCATATGTGGGAGATTAAAAGGTACTAACACGCCACACAGTAGATTTGCAGAAAATCACTGTAGTCCCGAAAGAGATATGATGGAAAAGATAATACCATTTTTGGAAAGATGATAATGTTTATGTAATAAAGTTGTTCAATTAAAAAAGAAAGAGAATGTGTTGCCCTTCTACCTGACTCCCAGGATGGAAAGGAATGCAGGTCACAGAGCCTTGGCTGACCCGAGCCAGGGCAGAGCCGCAGCATGAAATGAATCCGTGCCAGGATCTGCTGGAGTCAGGATCTGCTGGAGTCAGGATCTGCTGGAGCCAGGATCTGCTGGAGTCAGGATCTGCTGGAGCCAGGATCTGCTGGAGTCAGGACCTGCTGGAGCCAGGATCTGCTGAAGTCAGGCTTCTCCTGCACAGCATTACTCAGTGAGCACTCACCAAGGTGGAGTGCATTTCATACTCAACTTTGGGTCCTCCTGTTACATGCCTCAAGGCTCCCACCTTGTTGTCAATCATGTCATACCTTGGACTGCAATCAATGTCTCACCACGGTTGCACAGGAAGCCCTGACTTCATTCTGGGCCCAGCACAATGTGAAGGCACTTGGCCAGCAGCCACATGGCATGGCTGGAAGACAGAGCTGATCTTGACCTTGGACTGGTCTCTACTCCTTCCTTGTTTTGGGCTCCCAGGCATTAATCTGCAGGTAAAGCATGGCAAAAGGTGTCTCCTGACTGTGACTGTGGCCACCTGCGACGCCCCATGGGAAACATAACAGGTAGTGAAGCCCAGGCTGGCCTCTGAGAAGGGGACGCGGTGTGGTGTGGATGCACAGCCGGACCATGACCAGGCCTCTCACCAGTACTGCTGCAAACACGTTGCCGCAGGGTCTTGCTTCACTCTTGGGATGCATCTAGTGTTGTCTTCATTGGCAGAGAGGGAAACTGAGGCCTAGGTAGTCCTGAACTATCTTCCATCAAATGAGTGGTGAGAAGTGAAGCTCAGTGACCCCCGAGCGTGTGCTCTGCCTCCTGGGGTGAATCTGAGTGAAAATCAGGGCATTTCCCACAGATCTGGCAATTTCCCTGTGGGTTAGAAGGAAGCGTTGACATTTCCTAAGAACTTCTGTGCTGGGGATGGTGGCCCTGACATGCTGTGGGGCTGAACCCAGACTCTCTTCCCATGGGAGAAGCCTCAGGAAGGAGGAGAAGTGGCTGCCTATCCCGAACATCACCCTCATGACCACAGCCGAGAGCCACGGTCCACACTCTGGGCAACACTGGTGCCTGTGTCACGGGCCCTGGCCCCGCCTTCTGTAGCCCTCACTCCCTCCAAGCAGCCCCAGTTCAGGCCTTGTCCCTGGGCCTCCCCAGCCTAGCCTATGCTGTGCCCTCCACAGTCTGCTGCAGTGCATGCCAGCAAGGCCAGCGCACTCCCTGTAGATGAGCGCTCTGGCTCTGTTGCCATTGGGAATGGGGACCTCTTTTGGAAACCAAGCTTCTTACTTTTCTTTTTCTTTATTTCTTTTTTCTTTCTGTTCTGGAATTTAATGCTTAGAAAATGGAATGTGTCAAATAAATGTACAGTAAAGAGTCCAGGACTTTCCTGAATGTGCAGTTGAAAAAAAAAATCTGAGTAATTTGGCTTTGAGAAGTATTTTGTCACCACAGGCCCAAGCTAAGGAAAACCAAGAAAATTACAACCCATTGAATAAAGACGAGCTATGAGTTCACACTGCTATAAATTAACATTGAAAATTTCATGAAGGGTGGGATATTTACATTGTTTGAAAGCACATCCCCCCAAAATATCAAGTAATTACGGAGGGGGAAGCGTAACTGCAGAGTCAAAGTCCCACAGACACCTCCTTGATCAAGGGACACAAGTGAACGTCGTCTCAGTACACACCAACATCCTGCGCCCCCGATGAGACGCCCCATGGGAGACAGCATTGCTTTGTGACATTTCTGCCAAAGATGCACAACCTGAGTCTGCTCATCCACAGACGCAGGGCATCCCAAGCTGCAGGGCATCCTACAAACTAAGCGGCCTGCCATCTTCCGAGGAGCCGGGGCTGTGAGCACCAGTGATCGGCAGAGGATGGGCACCACATCAGAGCCTAAGCAGCAGGGTCAGCCAAGGCCAGTGCGTAGCTCTGCCCGGACCCCTTAGCTGGCGGGGACAAGGTGCAGGTGTCTGGCAAACCTGAGTGGATCTGAGATGCACTCGTAGGAGCGTGCTGGTGTTAATTTGCTGATTTGACGGTGGAGCTGTGGCTGTGTGGGAGAATGCCCTCGTCTGCAGGAAACGCCCGTGAAGGTATCAGGGAGTGGCCGGGCATCGCTTCATGAGCAAATTTGCAAAAGTACACGGGCGAGCTGTCTCCTGTTGTGTACTTCCAACTCTTCTGTAAGTTTAAGATTAGTTTGCAACACACTTTAATAAGGAAAACAAATCACCATTTTACAACCAAAATTAAATGAGGTGTCTAAACAACAATCAGCAGCAGACACTAGGACGCTGAGGCTTCTTTTCAACTCCACGTCCGTGGCTCCAGCCTCCTTGTGGAGGCCTCACAGGGCAGAGCCACTGTCCGCTGAGGAACCGGTTATTAAGACTTTTGAAGCCATAGGATTCACTTATTTACATTCTGAGGAAATAGGAAGCATGGTAGGAGGTGGATTTCTATGTAAAGAAGCAACTAAATATTCAAAATGTGTTTCACTGTGAAGTAAAATTACCAAACAACAACAAAAAAAAAAAAAACAAGGGAGGACTCCAAGTATCACAAAGTGGGGGGCCGCCAGCATCACCACCGAGCGGAGCGCGGCACACAGAGGCCATCCCTGCCCTGGAGCCCACATTCCACTCATCCCACAAAGTACTGTGCAGGCTGAAAATTGTAAAAAGTCAACAGACTTTCAGAAAACCCTCTGGAACTGCCGGCCGCTTTGAAGCCAACAGCACAGAATATGTTATCAAGAGACATACAACAGAATATTGTAAATAATTTTTAAATGTCAATGGGAAATTTAAAGTATTGCCTTAAGAATAAACTAGAACAACCGAAATGTGTGGAGTAATTACACATGAGAAAATATGTTCTTATCACGTGATCCTCACATTCGTTGTTCAATGGGATCATGTGGCTGCTGTCCCTCTTCCTGCTTCCTCAGACGCTTCACTTAACTGCCCAGACTTGAAAATCCCCTGTCACAACCCTTTGCTCCCTGTGCGGGTTTCGGGGCAGGTCCTTCCTCCCTGGGAAGCGGGGACAATCAGCAGTGCCACCTGTCACAGGAGGGCAGCAGGGGGGGCAGCTGTGCTGTGAGTTCCCGCCCGCCCCTCAGCCTCATCAGTCTCATCCTTTCACCTGGGACTTTCTTGAAACTGGGCGGCTGCCGCGTTCCCTAACTCCTAGGCTTGACGCCCGGGTGGATAGTCCGGGGTGCTGTCCCTGAGACGGGGTCCCGAGAAGACCGAGGGCCGCAGGGCAAGGCCCGGCCTTAGGAGCAGCTGCACCTTTCACCCCAGGTGGAGACACGGAGTCTGCGGCTGGATGACAGGTTCCACACGGTAAGGGGGTCTGGGTTTTGGGCTTAGTGTGAGTCCTCCCCACAGGGGAGTTGCTGCGCTGGACATGAAGGAGGTTTCTCAAGGAAACACTGGGAAAAAAAAATTTTAAATCAGAGGGAGGAGAAGAGAGTGTCTCAGGTCGACCCAGAGTCCCTGGCAAGATGGCTCTTGTCACTTGGAAATTTCACAGAGAGAACAAAGCACCAGCTTCATGACATTATTTTCTCATCTCCAGGGTGATTATTTCTGTCTAACATGAGACCTGTGGGGTTAGCAGGTAAGAGAGGGAAGGCCTGAGGCACTGGAGGGCAGTGTCCTGACACCGCCAGCTTTCAGGGAAGGACTGGAGCTCTCCTTAAATGCCAGCCTCCCTGGATGGCCCTGCAGCAGGAGCCCTCAGCCGCCACACAGCCACAGGGTCTGCCCCCTCCGGGCCTGCCAGGGGCCTTCAGCACCATCCCCAGACTGTTAGCCCTTTCCACGTTGGGACCCTGGGATCATCAGGATGAAGGAGCTGTGCTTTCTCCATTTCACGCCCATCAGACACGGCACAGACACTGCACAGCTGACACACCCACTGGCTGGAGTTCCATCCACACAGGACAGGGACGTGGCGGGCAGGCCAGAGCCACCGCCCACAGAATGCCCTGGGGCACCAGGTCCCTTCTCCCGCCGACGGAGCTCCGGCTTCTCTTTGCTGTTCCCTTTGATTCTTGGAGGTTCAGGAGGTGATGAGGTAACACTTTTTTAGATTAGACTGCACTTCTGAGTATGCATTTCAGGGTAACCAAGGCTCTCTTCCATGTCTCCATACACACACACACATACACGCACGTGTACCCCACATGCATGTATATTGTATATATGCAAAATATGTATATGTGCATATATAAGATTTAATATATTTTCATATTTCTTTATATCAAATTGGCAGATGTCACAATTCAAAAGATGCCAACAAATAGCTGAAGTTGGTTCCAAGAACGTTTGAAGGGCGGCAGAGTGAAAAATTTTTAGGAAAAGAAGGAGAAATAGGCCATCTAACCTGCTTATAACCGCCGAGTCATTTTAAGTGTGCTTTAAGACACAAATGCTTCCCACCCTGGCCACAACAAATGCCTGTTTGTGGAGAAACGCTCAAGAAACCGCTCCGAGGAGACGCCAACAGTGCTTCAGAGCAAAGCCTGCTCACTGTCCTGCAGCAGAAACACCGAGGCCAGGAACGGGGTCTGTGCTGCTGACATCCGCTTCAATTTCTTGGGTGTTTTAGGGAAATGTACATCACAACGATTTTGTTCCTTTTCTGTTTCTTTTGTAATATGCTACCGACCTCAGTGTCCTTCAGGGGTGTTAATGGCTGCGGCTCTGACATCTTCATCCTGCAGGACTGGCCCGAGGGGGGTTGGCTGAAGGGTGCATCATTTGTAGTTAACTGTTACAGCGCTGTCCACTCGGGAAGCTGCGCCACACTGAAAGCAAACCCGAGTTTCCTGGGAACAGAGGCTTTTGCAGGGTCCTGAAGGGCAGTTTGAAAAACCAGGTCCACACAGTCAACAGGAACTCAGACATTCTGATGCGGCTTATGAGAGCACTTCCCAGCCTGGAAGCCGAAGCTGTCGTTTACTTCCCTTTTCAACTGGAAATTCTGGTTTATGCCTTTCACGGGTGGATGAAAGTTCTCATTTCTCTCACAATAGCCTTAGATAGGTGGAATAGGGCTGAGCAGATCAAATGGGAACATTTGTTTCCTGTGCAATCAAGAAACCCTGTGTAAACATCCTCAGTGTGGGGATTGCTTCCAAGTTGTGTTTGAAAACTTGTTTTTTCCCTCTTCATCTTTTGGACAGAGTGAATGCAGCATGCCAGCACCTTTTTGTATACATGCATTAGGAAATCTGCACAGAGTAAAGGGATAGCAACAGACACTTCTAATGCTGTCCCCCAACCTGCCCGTGGAGGTGGGGATGAATAATTAAAACCTTCCTAGTTGTACAGATGTGCACACATTTTCACAAACCAAAGCTATCAGTTAATCAATCAAGTTCCCCTGATTATTGGAGTGCTTCTTAATTCTACTATGCATATATGCAAATATATATATACTTTTTATTATTTACTTTCCCTTAACCTTTCTTAATTTATATATATAAATATATATTAACACATATTATAATTTATATATATTTACCTATAGATAATTTAATTTATGTGTATATAAATTAAGATATAGGTTTGGGGAAACTAAATAATAACTTTGTTGGATAAAAATTAGTTTTTATATAACCTCATCTGCTGATTCAGTGATTAAGCATCTCTTTTTTTTCAATTTATTATACTTTAAGTTCTGGGGTACGTGTGAGGATCATACAGGTTTGTTACATAGGTACACACGTGCCATGGTGGTTTGCTGCATGCACCGTCCCATCACCTGCGTTAGGTATTTCTCCTAATGCTGTCCCTCCCCAGTCCCCCACGCCCTGCTGTCCCTCCCCAATCCCCCACCCCCTGCTGTCCCCCCATCCCCCCACCTCCTGACAGGCCTCAGTGTGTGATGTTTCCCTCCCTGTGTTCGTGTGTCCTCATTGCTCAACACCCACTTATGAGTGAGAACATGTGGTGTTTGGTTGAGTTTGGCTCTAGGATTTCCCACCCCGTGATGGGAACCAACTCTGTACGTATTTACCAAATACTCTATATACAGACATACACCACTGGCGATGGGGATACCTCCTGAGAAGTCATGCTGGGCAATTTTGTCCTTGTGTGAACTCGTGCAGTGCATCTGACAGACCTGGACGGCATAGTGCAGCAGCCCTAGCTTTGTGGCATAGCCCAGTGCTCCTGGGCTACAAACCTGCACAGGATGTGGCTGTGCTGAGTACTGCAGGCGACTGAAACACCACGATGAGCACTCGTGCATCTAAACATCTCTCAACATAGGAAAGGTACAGGGAAAACATTGTATTCTCACCTTATGAGACACCCTCGTATGTGTGGTCCATGAAATGTCCGTATGTGGTGCATGATGATATTTGGCCACTTTATGAAGAACAGAGGATGAAATCTGTGGAATCACAATTTATTAATTCAGAATTTTCATACAGAAACACTTCTTTGGAAGCTCATTTAGACGATGTGTAGAAATCAGAAACTTTAAGAATTCAATTAAAGTGCTTACAGGCTTGCACTTTATTTGGACATTTGAAGTATGTGTGTACTTTTCCTATACAACAGATGCAACAGGGTTTCTGTTTTTCAGATTCAGAACATGAGTCAGGAAAGACGTTCCCTGGCTTTAGCATTTATAGCTCAGAGATTTCCTTTTATTTTCCTGGAATATTTCAGATAAATGGATCTTCTGGGCCTGCCTTTGATTCCACTACTCAGGGGAGAGCTGTGCCTCGGAGGACCAAGGAAATGCTGCTCAATCTTGGGATGTAAATTAATTGCTAAATCACAATGTAGTTTCTATGGAATTGCATTTGAATGCAAGATTAATAATGAATGAATTAATCAAGATTAATTTTATTATAATGAAAACCAAAGGATCTAATGATGATTGGCTGCTTGTTGTTGAGAGTTGCCTTATAAATATTCACGTTTTTGGTGAATTCCTTGGCGAGTATCATATATTTGAGGGAGTCTTTCCTAGATAGCTCTGTGTGTCATGTGGGAGAGGTTTCTGCAGGAACATCTCATTTAGGAATTAATTTCCTTGCTAGACTTTGCATCCCTGGAGGGGGTCCACAGCTAATGAATTGTTGATAAAATATATGAATTTTATATTTGGAAAATAAAGGCTCAAATGTAAGGAAGGCTTCCTTTCGGTGATATTTCTCTCATTCAATTAGCTTGACATATTTAAGAAAATTAATTCAAAATAAAATGAGGTGATGTTTTGGAAAATGTCAGGGCATTATTTCAATTTCAGTTACTGAGGTTACGGTTTGGTTATGTTTTAGATAATCATTTAAATTTAATTCACTTACATCTAACAAATCTACATAACACCCAAATGAAATGGAAAAATGCAGTGTTTTCCAAAGGTACCATTCTCTATATTTTCTGAACTGAAAATGTGAATATATAGATAAATTTAAAAAAGCACCAGGCTGGGGATTGTTTTTGATGTCCATTTCTGAACCTAGGACAACCATAATTCCCAGTGGTGTTGCACCTGCCTCAGGCCACCTGCTCTGCCCTCCACGCTGAGGCCAGCACCGTCCATTTCCACCGCCAATTCCTTGCCCACTGGTCCATACTTCCCCACTACAATGTGGCTTCAAGACCTCCTTGGGAAATATTTCAATGTGGTCACCGAAGTCTTCCTCCAAGGGCCAAGAACGAAAAGATGCTCTTTGGTGGTTTACTTTCATTTAGCTCTAGAGCACTGGATGTATCAAGTGTCCCCTTGATATGGTTTCCCCACCCAAATCTCATCTTAAATTGTAGCTCCCATAACCTCCATGTGTTGTGGAAGGGGAACCTGATGGAAGGCGACAGAATCATGGGGGTCGGTCTTTCCTGTGCTGTTCTTGTGACAGTGCCTACATCTCACAAGATCTGATGGTTTTATAAAGGGTGGTTCCCCTGCACAAGCTCTCTTGCTTGCCGCCATGTAAGACGTGCCTTTGCTCCTGCTTCACCTTCTGCCATGATCGTGAGGCCTCTCCAGCCACGTAGAGCTGTGAGTCCATTAAACCTCTTTTTCTTTATAAATTTCCCAGTCTCAGGTATGTCCTACAGCAGCATGAGAATTGACTAATACACCCCTAGTCCTTGAGACTGTCCTTTCCTTGGCCTCCTTTCCTCTCCCCTCCCTCCTGGCCTAGCCCTTCTCCATGCCATTCCCGAGCCCATCTACCTTGCCTGCCCCTACGCGGCATTTCTAGACAATGTCATTCTTGTTCCTCCTTTTTCACGCTCTCCTGGAACCACCCTATGTCAGAACATGAGTTTATCTCCCATCCAGTTGCTGATGATGCTCCATGTCTCTTCCTCAGCCCTGGCCCCCACCCCCATTATTGTGTGTGTGCCTGCTGAGGTCTCCCAGACACCCTCACCCCAGTGAGCCCAATGGCACATCCTACATGTATCCCCACCCCTCTCCTACATGCTCTTCCATGTGTGTTTTCCAAAGGGCCTCATCATCTTCCATGGTGGAGACACTGCTGTGGTGGTGGTGAGGGAATCCTGCACCTGCACCACTGGACCCCCAAAGCGGCTTCGTTAACAAACAAAAGAGTCAGACCCTGAGAATCAGGACAGGAGGCTTGGGACCCACTCTAAGGACAGCAGGACTTGTTCTTGGCTTAGATCTGCCATCCGAGGACCCTGTGTCTTTGGCCACTTAGCTTCTTAAAAGGCCCTCGAGTGTTCACACCATCTTCCCTAGTGTTGTGTGTGTTTTTCAAAATTTAACTTGGGCTATTTGGACCTAAGTTTTTGTAATGTTTAGCCATTTAATGTTTCTGTAAAACCTTTATTAACTTTCATACTGTAAATAATGCTATGATTTGTGTTTAAAAAAAATTATATGACTATTTTGAAATAGTGAAGATCCCGGTGTTTGTCAATGCATTGTTGCAAAGTAATCATTCATAATCATTGACTGCCAAAGATTTGGCTAGGCAAGTCATATAATTATCTCAAATCCTCACAAGATGTCTACTTTTTAATCCCAGGTCAATGCATTCACTGGAGCTAAGAAAAGCCCAACACTTTTCTTAAAATCAGACGAACACATAGCCAGGATTCTAACCTTTAGGTCGTTTTTAAAATCCTATGCCTTTCCCACTATACCTGCTGTCTTTCATAGAGCCTCAACAACAAAACAAATGAACAAATTTTACCCTAATTAATATCAACTCTCCTAACTGTACTATTCACAGTCACAAATGCAGCATGCTTCTCCAAATGCCCTATGGCCCAGGAGAGTAAGTAAGGTTTTAGCAAACAAATTCCAGAGCATAATGCTTTTCTAACCCATCAGTCTGCAGATAGGAAGCATTCAGACTTTAGGTTTGGGCAATTCTTATTTCTTTTTTCACACTTTTTGGATAAACATTAAGTTTCATTTCACATTTACTGCTTTTTCAGCAAAGAGTATTGATGTACGGTGATTTAATGATCATTTATGAAATAGCTCATGTTTTATGCCTACTACATTTCCAAAAGATAACTCTAACCAAAATCCTTATTGAGCATGGCTGAATGAAGCTGTCTTTTTGATAAGCAAGAGATTTTTTTCACTAGGAGAAGGCAAGAAAGACGTGCAGGGGCTTTGAAGATTCACATCAGCAATGGTAGGAAGAGAAGATGCTGCAGGCAGCATCAGAGGCAGGAGTGATTGGCCATCAGGGCCACATAAAGGTATTCTACTTCCCTCTGGAAAACGTTGGTCAGTGTGATTTTTAACCAGGATATTCAATCACAATCGCCTACCTAGTCCACAGATGCTCCACGCCACCCCTCCCACTCCATGCAGCTTACATGTCCCGGGAATTGAGGGCAAAATGTTCTGTCCAGGCATCACTGTGCGTTTCATGTCGACAGGTAACTACTAATTTTCCACCAAGGGTTCTTTAGAACTGACATTAAAAACAACTTAAATTCTAATTAGAAGCACAATGAAAGAACCTGACTGGGCCCACTTTTGTAGAATTCTTCCTCTTCATTAAGATGAGATTTAAAGCTAAGCAATAGGACCTGTCAACCTCATAAAATAACCTACTTTGGAAGGTTCTTTATTACAATCCCAAAATAGTTTCTGGCAACTTAAGAGAAAGAGGAAGCAAACTAGTGTTTACCAAGTCCCTGCACAAAGACCAGGCGTGCGTTTTAATATTCACAACCCCCAAGATAGACCAGGTTACAATGATCACGTCACAGGTGAGGAATACGGGGTGACATCCACCCAGTGTCACAAACCTGGTACAGAGGGGCATGAGCCCTGCTGTGTTCCAGAATCCACGCTTCCCAAAACATGCACACTATTTCCCCAAGATGTGGGAAGTAATAAATGGTTTTGATATAGGAAGCTGCCAGGACTTGCTTCTGGGTCACAGCCTTGCTGACCCAAGCAGGGTCTGGTCCAGACAAGATAAAGTGAAGAAAGCCATGGGAACCAGCAGATGCTGCTGAAAGCAATCCCTGGATGCCCTCAGTGCTCACTGGCACAAGATGCTCCCACCAGCACCATGACAGTTTACCAATGCCATGGCAACAGCCCAGAAGTTACCAGTGCTTTCCATGGCATTACTAGAAGGGGCTACCCTTTCCTAGGGAGTTCTAAGTAACTCACCCGTCAATTTGCATGGATCCACACCTTAATTTGCATGCCATTGAAAGCAGGTCTAAGTGAGTGTGGATATAGGTGCCAGGAGCCCATGAGCCGTGGACTCTGGTGCACGTCCTGTGAGTTTGCCCTGCTCTGCAGAAAGCAGCTCTGGCTCAAAGATCACTAACACCATGAGCTCACCCTTGGATTCTTCCCTGGGCAAAGGCAAGAACCCTTCTGGGCTAAGCCCCAGTTTCAAGCCTCACCTGCTCACCTGCTCACCTGCATGACTCTTATCACACACAGGCCAGAAAAGAGTCTCTTCTCCAAGAGACCCAGACGTTGTGCTGGTGGCTCAGGGGAGATGGAAACCGAGGTGTGCAGTGCTCTGAGCACGAGGAGACCTCTGTTCTTACATACTGCTCTAATTATTTGATCAAATAATACGCTTCATATGTTTTGTCAACTTCAAGACACTTTTTAAAGTCAGAATCTGTGCAGTTAAAGTAAGCAGTCCAAATGTTAATCTGAAAACAATTACAACAATACACCAAAGAGTGTCAATATATTCTAGAAACACAGCACAAGTCATGACCCTTTGTTTTACCTTGACAAACCCATCATTTTCAGTGTAGAGGTCCTTTATTGGAGAAGAAGTCTAGAGGTCAGAGAAAAATACATTGAGCATATAATCTGGAAATGCCATGAACATAGTACTTCCAGTTATGTTCACCGAATATCTCCCCATGAGTTTTACTCCCTGTGGTTAGTTCTTACACCGAGGCACTGGCCATGTGGGGCAGATGAAATGTAACCAATCAGGCCTAACACAGAAATAGCATATAGCCCTGGCTTCGTTCTCACAGTTTACCTACATCGACTCTAATAACAGCGCCTTTGATACTGCCACTAGAATAATATCACTACTCACATTTTATAATACACTACTAAATTCTCACAAAAACAGATGTCCCAGCCTAGGCAACATAGAGAGATCCCATTTCTACTGAAAAAATAGAAAAAGTAGCTGGGCATGGTGGCACATGCCTGTGGTCCCAGCTACTCAGGAGGCTGAGGCAGGAAGATCATTTGAGTCTGGGAGGCAGAGACCTCAGTGAGCTGAAATTGCGCTACTCCACTCCAGCCTGGGTGACAGAGGGAGACCTTGTCTCAAAAGACAAACAAAAACAAAGGAAAACAAAATCCAAAACCCAGAAGCCTGGGTGGGCTGGCAGGCGGTGAAGGCTGGATGTCTCCTGAGGGCATGGAGGGAAGGCAGTGCACATGCAGGAGCTCCGAGCGGAAACAAGAGTTTGTGGAACAGCCACTCCATGCGAAGCATGAGCCTTCTCACACTTGATTCTCATGCTTCACAGATGAAGACACAAAGCAGCATTCAGAAAAGGAAGGCAAATTACTCACCCTCTTCACTAGCCCAAGGGAGCCCAAAGTCACGTGGCTCCAAGGCCTCACGGAGTCAGCACCATACCCTTCCCAAGAAATAAAGCCCAAGGTTTCCACATTTTCATTTGTGTGGAATGACATCGTTTGGACCACACACCACGTTGACAAAAGTGGATTCAAATTATTTACTGTAAGAATGCCCCCAAGAGTGTTTACATTATCAACAATGGTTTGTATTACAGATTCAAGAAAATGCCATCTCTAGGGTGAGAGCTAATATTGTTACCGAGTCACATGTGAGCATTCATTCTTCTCTGGAATTCTCAAAACATGAAACTCATAATCCAATTGCTCAACCTGCAGTTTGCAACTGTCGTGCCGATTTTTAAATAATACCAGGAATCCCCAGCCTGACTTGCATTACAGGTGCAGGTATCATGCTCAAGGCTAAATACATCATGGAAAGGACGAGGTACAGTGGGTTTTAATGCAGTGCTGAGACAGAGTAGGCAGCCAGCGCTTCATTTTTTCAGGGCCAGGGTAGAGTACAAATGGAGGCTTATCTGCCAAATACTTAGATATTTAAAAACTAGTGCATAAAATAAATCCACTGTCCCACCTTGGCAAATACATTTTGGCAATGACTTACTCTTTCCAGTGCTGGTTAATATGCCAAGCACACGCTTCCGGAAGCCCTCCCACCCTGGCGTCACCTGGAGGCAGCAGTGCCTGGCTGGAGCCGTCACTGAGTCGGGGGCGAGTGCCCACCAGCAAGCTGCGTCCTGTGGTGAGTGCAAGGGCGGTCCTATGCCCAGAGCCAAGGTGACAGCCTTGCTGGACTTCAGTATTCCTGGGATGGGCTCAGGACGTGCACTTGTCCCATGCTCCCAGGGAACCAGCTCCCTGTTGCCCAAACCTAAGACCTTTCAATAGGAGTAAAACAGCATATTTTTATTTCAGTAAAATTGTCTTTATTTAGCCAATTAGGAAAAATCTTCCCAGAATCAAGTGTTTTCATTTTAAAGAAATGAATTGAAACTAAATTTATCATTTGAATATTGAAAATTGAAAGCAAGTTTTCCTAGAGCATGAAAGCAGTATTTTGGGAGGAAAACATGTATGTCATAAACAGTTTAATACAAAATGTTGGGAACAAAATAAGAACATTTCGAACTAATATTGATTTTGCACATCCTCTTCCCCTAACCATTGTTTATTACGCATTTGTGGTTAACACAAAAATTAGTATTTAATTAGTATTGAAATTAGTATTGAAGTTCATGTTTAACACAAAAATTAATGCTAGTAACACCAATTCGTAAAAATCAGTATTTGTGTTTTGTGTTTACAGTTAACACAAACACTAATACTGAAGTCTAATATGGACTTAGGTTTTAGTGCTGTAGCTCTAATGCACTAAAACAATTTGCTCAGCAAGTGTAAAAAGTGCTGTTCTCTGTTGAGGGAAGGAGGTAGCCCGGGAAGAAACATGTATGTAGGTCCTTTGCATGGGCCAGGTGTGAGCTCCCGTGGTGAGCACGGCATTACTGCTATCTCAGGATTCCAACGAATGCTGGAGACAAAGAACTCAAAACGAGAACAAAACCTGAAGCTTTGGGAAGCTTGAGAAACTGGTTCCACACCCCTCATTCCAACAAAACTCACTCATGCTGGATGGCTGTGCAAAAGGGTCGAATGAAGAGTCTGGAATCAAGCCAGGCAGATGGGATGGTGAGATACAGGACAATGAAAAGTACTTCTGCAGACACCGGAATTTGCTGTTTCCCCCTAATCTCTGATTATCATAACTTGGAATGTTATGAAGCATTACAATTGATCGGGGTAAGTGCACTTTGTGTGGGGTGATAGCAAAGCACGATCCTATCTGCTCGCCACACCTCATGGAAGAAGCAGGGCATGGAAAAAGCCATTTTATTTTTGTGCAATTACAAGGAGCAGCACATAAAGCATTGTGTATATACGCAGAAATATTACACCCTTATGTGGATTCAGCCTGGCCTATAAATGAAGCACATATCAGGTTTCTACGGTTTCAAAACCATTAGCACTGATGGCTTTTAAGGAGAACCGTGTGCTGTGACTCATGCTTTGCTCGTTTGTGCCATTTGGAAATTAAGTATTCTTAACTGAAGTAATGCACCGCAAGTTTCAATGGTTTTCAGCAGAGGGGACACATAATTCCACTGTAATTCGAGAATGATATTCTAATTGATTAATTGGCTTTTCTTGTAAGGTTGCAAAGGAGTTTTCAGTGTAAAAAGGTTATCCACATCTCCACAAGAATAAAAATGCTAGGGTTGCACTATCAATTAACAAGGCCATGGCTGGAGGAAGTGTGGGATCTACCTTACTCTAAACACGGGGATTCTGTTTTAAATTATATACACTTATGAGGAAATGCGAAATAAAGCAAAAATAGAAGCAAAAACAAACAACAAAACACCAATGCTCAGGCCCAGCCATGCTTGAAAGAACACGTGTGTATTCAAACACAACATGTTAAGGCCAGTTGCTGATGAAGAGATGGCATCTGATTGGGGAAAATGCACAGAAAACTCGCCCCATTTGATTCCAGAAATGTCGCCTGCATTTAACCCAGCCTCTCCTCAATGACACAGGCTTTTAAATCCAAATGAAAGCTCACTCACCATTGCACGCCTCTCTCTTCCCATATCTTTCTTTCTTACCTTCCTGGGCTCAAAAGCTAAGTGGGTTGGGCAGAAAAGAGATGGACATTTCAGAAAATAACAGGAAAGGATCAAGGAGCTGGAAGGGTTTTCCTTTTATAATAGAAGGACTCAGGTAAGATGAGCTACAACTTTGGGAAAGGTTATGGCCAAGAGGTGCCATAGTTTGCCAGGCAATCAGAAGAATGTGATAGCGATTTTTATGATAAAGATTCATGCTGCTCCAAACCCAAGCTGTGGACTAGGGAGCATTTCAGGTGTCGAGTGGGTACGGACTCCACTGCAAGAGCAGAGTTGTCCGAATCAGGAGTCCCTAGAGTTGAAACCCTTTGAAAATTCCCACTGGGGTGCTGCAGATCTGGGTGGGGCTCGAGACCCTGCACGGCAAACCAATCCCTGGGTGGGGCCCATGCGGATGTCCCTCTGCGCATGATTTGAGTAGCAAGGGCCTGGCTCTCAGAGGAAGAGAGGAGGAAACCACAGGTCTGGCTGAGGAGCAGGGATTAACATGTAAGGATGGAAGCATGTTCTAAGGTGAGAACGTTGTCGGCAGTGCTGCCTCTAACGCGGCTGCAGAAGCTGAGGTTTGCCATGTGTTACAGTCATAACACAAAGTTTAAAGATCAAAACAGTGTGACAGTCACTTTACTTTGTTTTTATCCCTCTTAACTCAAGGGCAAAGCTTGCCTGAAAACAAAGTGATTTCCTAGCAGGGACCTTCCCTAAGCCTGCCAGTTCTGTCCTGTAGTAATGTAAGAATTTACCTGCTTTATGACGGTCAGAAAAGCCTCCCAGGAGGCCTCGCCTTCAAAACGACACCTTCCAACCTGCCTAGTGTTGGACTCCAAAACGTATTTCTGGGTTAAAAAGATTGAAACTCTTGCACTATATTTGGTCACAATGTTGGCAAAGAGAGTGAGTGAGCCACGCCAATCTTGATAATTAAAAATGACCACAAACTCTCCTTCGGTCAGGACTTTGAGAGTAAAAGTCATTTTATGTATATATAGAGGATTTAGAAACGATATTGACCCTGGTTGTGAAGACTGGAGATATTTTGGGGGAGAAATATATAAAGCCCTACCCTTTTTTAATAGTAAATATTTCTTGCTCTATTTCTCCCTCCCCCAATCTCCCTTCTCTCCTCTTTCTCTCTCCTCCTCCTCTCTCTGTCTTGGTCTCTCTTTCCCCACCCACCCTACTGAATAAGCCTTTGCCCAGCCATTCGGAAGATGTGTTTCTCATATCAAAATTTAACATGGAAAAACGTCCGCAGATTTTCTCTGAACCCTTTGCGTCTCCGCCCGCTGGCCGCGCCTGGTCCTCGGAGGCGTGCCGGCCTCCCACGTGTCTGCGCTTGACTCCTGGCCACCCACGGATCCACCACCTGGGTTCCAGCGTGTCCCCTGACACTTGAGGGCCACTGTGGCTTCAGTCATGGTTCAGAGCGGCCCTGGAAGAATCACCAGTGACACTGTGAAATCACTGCAAAACATCGTGTGGCAGTGTCATGGCATTTTATAATTGAGACCTCCAGCCCTCATAGCTCTATCTAGCCCACAGGAAGGAGGGAAATCTGCGTTTTGATGGTCACAGCAGCTGAAGACACGTGTGCGCGATTGTGCAACTCAGCCATGTAGAAGGTGAGCGGGTGTTCCAGCCCGTGCCTCCATGAAATTGGCGCAAATCATCTGGATTTGGCTTCAGGAAGGTGGTTATGGGGAGCAAGAGTGTGCAAACGAGGGGGTAATGGGCACTCAGTGACCTAACCTATGTCCCAGGGCAGCTCCTGTGTCAGCCAAGGCGCAAATCAAGACGGATGAGCTGATCGCAGCCGGGCGCTGCCTCATTGGGCCCAATTGCATTAAACAGCACATGTTCATAGAGAAAGATGAATCGGGCAGCCAGGTACAGTAGGGGGTGGAAAAGCAGAACCGTGCGGCCGGCAGATCGGCTGGGGCATAGGAAAGCCTTGGCGTGACTGCCTTCTCTGAAATGTGATTTTTAAAGGGAAAGCGGCAAAATCAATCCTGGCCCAACGCTGTTCTCTCAGTGTGAGGAGTGAGAGGCCCACGGTTCAGCATTGTGAGCCTTCACAAGGCCAGGAGGCAGCTAAGTCTTCCCTTAATGGTCATCATTATTTTAGTGAATATTATTCTCACATTTAATTCTTGGCCCCGTCCTTTGCCACAAGGGAGTCATTGGTATAGAGCTGTGTCCACCTACCGTGCATTTAATTACTCTACTTTGGAATAAAAATACCTTCTAGAGCAACTTACATAATAATGTCAGATATTAATAGGCCTCAGGGATCCAGGGCTCCCTCAAGTCCACAGTGTTTTCTGAGGTGATCAGCACCCAGCATCCAGCACCCAGCAGCCAGCCCCAAGCACTCCGCACTCAGCACCCAGCATCCATCACCGAGCCCCAAGCATCCAGCACCCAGGATCCACCACCCAGCATCCAGCACCCAGCATCGCTGGAGAAAAAAATTAAGCTGCTCCTTGCCCAGCAGGGGGCTCCTGACAGCCCAGCTCAGGACTCTTGAGCCTTTGGGTGTAGAATTCACAGCTTCTTTCATTAGAAAGTGGTTGACTCTCCCATAATGTATGCATATATTTTGGGGAAGTTAACTGGACTATCAGCAGTAATTTGGAGCTTTTTATAAGCAAAATCGCTTTTAGCTTTTTCACATAAACTCCCACGGAGTTCATCTGTGGGGCCGTTGACCTCCTCCATACTAGTGCCCCCAGGGCCCGCTGGTCTGGCCTTCTCTTGGTTCCCAGGCAGACAGAAACCCACCGTGCATCCCCAGTACAGAAGGGCAAGTGGTAGGCCTGCTTCTCACAGCAGCGTTTGGAAATTCTCAGGGGTCCCAACCAGGTCATGTGGCATCACATGGGTGCAGGATACGCAGCCCCCGCCTTCTTAAGCCTCATACCTGCAACCTGGGTGAGTGCTCTCTCCACGTCTCTAATGGAAAAGCTGAGTCTTGCATGGACTGGGCAGTGCTGTCCAGAGCGAAGACGGAGAGCCGGGCCCCTCTTGCTCTCAGCCGGTTGGTTTCTGCTGTGAGAGGGGTCAAACCCAGAAGGAGACACGCCCAGCTCCCTTGTGAACACCCAGGCCCACAGTCATGTGTGTACAGCTATGCACGATGCATGCGTGTATGAACATGAACACACACATAGTCACCACAGCAGAAAAGGTTCTTCAGCTGAAAAATCAATCAGCCGTATGTTTCATCACAAGAAAAATGCTCGTGAATGATTGGCTATCGAAGAGAGAAAACGAAGGTTGTAAAGAGCCTGGTTCTTTAAGAGGCACGTTTCATAGTTGCATTCCATTTATTTAAAAAGAGATGAGGACTGTTTCTAATTCTATACTATTCCGTCCCGGATTCCCTGGTCTTTCTAACCCCTGTTCTAAGTTTACAAAAATGCCAAGTGGTGGAATTAGTGAGAACACCAGCACCACAGATCATGGGGAATGGCCATTCCGCCATGCCAGAGAGCCACAAGTCTCATCCAGGACACAGGAGACATGCACCGTCCTCTCCGGAAGGGAAGCCTTGGCAGAGAAGGGGAGGAGCCGGCCTGGGTTCCCTTTCAGTGAGATGCCATCTTTCTGTCTACGCCAGCTAACTCCCTGAAAACCTGCACGCAACGGCGATTTTCACTCTGCACAACGCGGAGCTCAGCAGGCCGCATTCTCTCTTGAACTCAGCTAATTGGCTGTTGATTTTTGTTTTAATGTAGGTCATCCAGTCTTACTTACCTTATAATGAGAAATGAAGAATCCTGAGTAATAAGGGAGACATGCAGCTGAACCCCCTTCTGCTCCTCGAATTCCTCCATGCTAATGGCGCACCTGTGGACGGTGCGTCTGAGAAGGAAGTGGTGACTGAGTAAACGTCTCTGAACGTGACCAGATTAATAAAAACCAGGGTGCTCCGAGGTGGCAGTGAATACTCCTTTCCCAGAATCTTATGAGAAAACTCCATCTAAATAAAACACTTGGCATTGTATTGATATTATAGATGAGCTCATGTGGCCCATGTGCGAAGCTGGGGAATCACGTGTGGCCACGAACCTCTGCCGCTGCTCCAGCTGCACGCTGGGCCACGAGGACGAGGCCCTGAGCCAGACCCGGCCAAGCCGCGTGCAGGAGTGTGACCGTGTCTACATTTGCGTTTCTGCTGTAAGTTCCCTCAGCCATTCCAGGCTCTCTCTGCGCTCCACCTTCCACAGCTGCTGTGGCCTCACTGTCTCCTTAAAACAGAGAAACAGGAGCATGTGGTTGTCCTCCCAGCCCAAGTGTCAGTCTGGGGGCTGCCTCCCACTTCACAAAGAGCCCCAGCCTGGCTGGGTGAGGAAGCCATCGCAGGGCAGCAGCTTCCTCTGTGCCAGGCTGGGCAGAACCCATGCCCCACTTTTGGGCCACACACTAAGCTCAGGGCCCTGTTAGAGGTCCCGGGGTGGAAGTCCGGCCTGCAGCCTGGCTGGGCGGGTGCACATTCTGGACATGTTTTAAATCCCTTCATTAGCCTCATCCTGCCACAGTTTCATCATCCCTAAAATGGGCATAAGGATTTCTAAAACATGAGAATGAAATCACTGAGATTCCATATTCAAATAATTCAGCACAGGCAGGCAGCCCCCAGGAGCAGGTCCTGGCCTCCGTGCTCCTGCACCTCTCCAGCCGGGCGCACACTCCCTCTGTGAAGTCGCGGAGCCCCTGTCTGTGCCTTTGCTGGTAGTGGTGGTTCCCCATCCGAAGACCCTTTCCTCCTCCCCTAAACCCAGACATCCTCCCGCGGGGGTAGCCACACTCTTCTTTTAGTTTCTTTGCCCTCTAGCTTTCCAGGCCATGCCTCACAATTAATTCCTCCCAATCAAACCTGCCCACACTGTCACCTAAGACTGTTAACCTCCCATCTTGGTAGAACAGACCAGGATTCGACTTACAGCGTGCATTTACTAAAAATTTTCTCTACTTTAAAAGCCCAGGCTTCAGTGTAGACAGGGTGGGTCCTAGAAAGCCTTTTGGGTTATACAGGGGTCCCCTCATGCTCCCTACATTTCATTTTTAACACCCTGGAGCATTAAGTACTTATCAGTAGCTAACAGCTCATCAGGAACTGGTTCATCAGATCCCCTTTTTGTCAGCACTGACAGGGGCTCCTTTGAGGTCTCAGGAAAGTCCCCTCCTGGGGGACAGGGACCTGAATCCCCAGGCTTGCAGCTTCCAAGGTGGAAGTCGCCAGTGATACGTGACACACACTTATTGAATGAATGAATGAAAGATGACCAAATGAATGACTCGATCTTGCATGCAGTGAAAGAAAAAGATGAGAGCCTGTGTTTCCATCCTAGAAAGGATCCAGAGGATGATGAAAATTTCTCTGTTTACCCTTCAGTTGTCATATACAGATCGCTTTGGGGGCATCAGTTCCATCACTTTCCAAATGACAGGACGGGCCTGAAGCCCTCTCCCACCTGAGAGACTCCGACTTCGAGGCTCCAGAGCGGAAGCACCCCAGGGGCTTCAGCCGGGGCGTGACCACTCGCAGCCTCACGTGAACTCCTCTTGGTGGGCGCAGTGCCTTTCCGGCCTTCTGAAAAGAGGAAGGTGTGGGGTGTGCAGCGTGGGGCCACGGAGGCCACGGAAGGCAGAAGCGGGGGTGAGATGTTTGTGTTTCCAGGCCGGAGCTGTTACGGACACCCGAAAGAAATGGCCTTAGAAGGCACTGGCTCAGTAAGTCTCTATTTTACACAGGAAAGGAAGAGGTGGGAAAACAGAAGGAAAACCATAAAGACTGAACATTCGAACTGTGTGTGATGGAGAAAGCCTCCTTCCTGTACAAAGGCACCCTGCAGAAGCGTTCAGGGCAGCCTTCCTATCTTTCCTTGCTTTTGACTCTTGCCTGTGTAGCTGGCAAAGGCACAAAATCAATGCCCAATGATGTGCACGCCGTCAGGGCATGTGGCACTTTGGACACAATTATTTCTAATTTCTTAATGTGTTTCAAAATCCCTAAAACAAAAAAAAATTTCATCATCCTTGATACCATGAATTCTAATACTTCCCTTAACTGGATGCCATGTATCCCATCTCTCTCCTCCTGTGGCTACCTTTCTCAAAAAATTAAAATAAGGCCAGGTGCAGTGGCCAATGCCTGCAATCCCAGCACTTTAGGAAGCTGAGGCAGGTGGATCACTTGAGGTCAGGTGTTCGAGACCAGCCTGGGCAACATGGTGAAATACTGTTTCTACTAAAAATACAAAATTAGCCAGGTGTGATGGTATACACCTCTAATCCCAGCTACACAAGAGGCTGAGGCAGGAGAATCACTTGAACCCGGGAGGCAGAGGTTGTGGTGAGCTGAGATTGCGCCATTGCCCTCTAGCCTGGGTGACAGAACGAGACTCTGTCTCCAAAAAACAAACAAACAAAAAAAAGATGATGAACTTTTTCATCATCTTTTTTTCTCAAAAAGAGAAAAATTAAAGCGAAAGGACCAATCTGTCAATAGAAAGGAAGATTCTGGTGGAAGGCGCATAGTAGATTTCCTGCAAGAGAACAGGGCGCAGAGTAGGTGCTGGTCCCTAAGGTGGGTGCTTTCATTCCAGGCTCACATCTGCGGAGATGCAGGAAGGAAAGGGAGCTGGAGCTGAGGGGCGCGTCCAGCCCCACTCCGGGCATTTCCGTCCTGCAGGAGCACGGAGGCTGAACCAAGAGAAGCTGAGTGTTGAGAGAGACCCCGGCTGGGGAAGGGCAGAGAGCCAAGGCCAGGGGCCTTCCCACTCATCCTCCTGCGTGACGTGGGGCAGGGGGAGCTGATGCCAAGGTGGGCCTCAGGGAAAGTTGCTTTCCACTCTTGAGCATCGTCTCTGCTGTGCTCAGTCCAAACTTCATTCCAAGCAGCTAATTACAAACATGAAAATGAACCTTAATAGAGCACATGGGCAAATATTCCATGCAGTCTGTAAGCAGAGTTCCATTCAAATAAACAAGACCGTCTCTAGCAGGGAAGCTGCCTTCAAGAAATGCGTGGCAGGCAGCTCTAGGCCCACCGGCGCACCACCTGTTTGCCTGGCAAGGCGCCCCCGCACTGGGTGCTGGCCTCGGGCAGAGCCACCAGGGCACAGGGTGGAGCGGGACAGACTCCTCGACAAGGCAGGGTCCTCGGGGATCCCTCACACGCGGGGATGCCAAATGCCCACGGAGCCGATTCCTCCTTGAGGGTGGTCCGTTACGGAATCATGTCAACATTAAGGTTGAGTTTCTGAGTTTGCTTTTTCCTTTAAATGTCCTTTGGACCTTCCACCTTTCCTCTAAAGGACCTCTTCCACCTTGGGCGTGTGTGAAGTCTGGAGTCAGAAGACGCGTTTCCCTTTTGCAGAAAGCACAAAAAATAAATGCTATAGAAAACGTGGTCTTCTCGATTGTTTAATCAGAGGGATTGTATTTATCTTGTTGACTTTCGTAGAAGCGTTAGGATTCTGAACTGAGGTATGACGTCATGTATAAGAAGAGGAAGCAAAACTGTAAAAAGACGTGTCTCCACACAAGGTGGCTTAGACCCACACATTTCTTCAGAGTTGAAAGATAGGTGTTTGAACCACCGAAGAAATGTGTGGGTCTAAGCCAGAGTTCTCACCCGTTGATCCTGTTTCTCAACCGTGAGGGATACCCAGGATGTGTGTCCCATGGGAGTTTCAGCGTGCAGAAAATAAAAACCCAAACCAAGGCAAACAAACACAAAGCACACAGCGTTTCAGATTCCCAGCAAGGATGCACTGGCTAACGGTCTGTAAAGAGGTGCCCTGTGATCAGGCCTCAGGCACCTCCACACTTCCGGGCCCCCGGAACCTGCCTGCCTCCTACTCCCTCCCAGGTTCTGGCAAGTGTCTGTCCCCTTTGCAGCTTGGATACTTTCAAAAGCCCTTCTTCTCTATGAGCAGCGTGCATAGAGCGTGCGTCACTCAGGGGTGGCAGGTAACATTCATGGAAAGAGTACAGCAATGAGCGATGGCTTTGATGAGAACTCAGTACTTGCTAAGGCAGGAAACGCTAACAGCCGGGGACTCAGGGAGCAGCAACGCGTGCTTAAGGTGTGTGGAAAGCATCGTGTGGCAAAGCGCGTGTGGCTGTGTGCTCCCGCGTGTGTGGGAGACAGCTCTGTACTTCCAAGGGAAAGTAGGTGTGTCAGAGTCATGTAGGCTTTTTAAATCTAAAACATTATGTTTTTGAAAATCATTATAGGAGGGCAGCCTACCTCCTTTTGTTCCTAAGAAAATTTCAAAGTCACATTTAGAGAGGAAAAAAAGGAATTACTCTATGATTGTAAAATTCTTGCAAGACTATATTAAGTTTCTTGAATTATCTTCTTGCAGAGTTTGGATTCAACTTAGCCAAGAAAAAAAGCGCGCTTAGCTGCTGGCCTAAGCGCGGAGCACGATGCGGAAAGAATGAACCTGAAAGGACGTCTGATCGCTCTAATATCTCTTTACGTCATCTGTTAAACGGTGCTCAGTCTATAGGGGCAACCGAGATTTAATTACAAACTACATAAAATCATCTAACCTTGCACACGTGTTTAAGCAGCAGTGTTGCAATATTTACAGGACAACGCAACACACAAACCTGGAAGACCGAGGCATGGTCAAAGGACAGGTTTCAGTTGGATTTGAACCACTGTAGGGCATGCAGAATTAGACAATGATAGTTTTACAAACAGAACATAAAAGAGTAGGGTGTGGCCTCAGCACACCAGCCTGAGTTTCAAAGCTCCCATCTGTGCAGGGGAGATGCTGTCAGCTGCCATGCTGGTTTGCCTCACCCTTGAGATGCTGGCTCGCCAAGCCCCTGCCATGTGGTGGGCTTAGACACGCTGGGTCTCTAGCTGAAAAATCATTCACAGGAGCTTCAGTATGGGGCTTCCCAGCTGGTAGGGAGAGACAGTGTGAACGAGTACATATACCAGACACTGACACGGGCCTGGCTGTGCCAAGCGCTCTGGTGAACAAGGCAGGTTAGGGCAGGGAGCGGTGGGGGACTGTGGCGGAGGCCTGGCTTGCAGCAGGTGCCCCCGTCCCGCCAGGTGAGCATCTCCATTCTGCAGGTGTCACCCCGCTACACAGCCTGGAGGGATCCCCACCTTAAGTGGGAGATAGACTTGCACAGGAAACAAATTGGAGAGTAGCTGTGTTCCCCAAAGCATGGCCATTCTCCCACGTAAAAAGGGTACTTTGCAACATAGGAATACTTTCATCAGTAAAATCGCTGCTTCACGTTATCATCGGGTTGCTTTCCCTATTGAGAGACTTAAAAGACTTCTACCTCCGAAAGCCTCCTTCTTTGAAGGAGTCAGCTTTGCAGGGGCCTAGAGTTGCGTTCCTCTCCTGGCCCCATGCAGAGCATCACATCCCACCTGTCTGTGTACACCAGCCCCTTCGCCACCTGGTAATTGCCACCTGCTTAATGCCGATGAGTCATCCACCTGGTCCCCTGACTGGGCCTTTAATTAAACAATGCCGTGCGGCTGTGCAGGGGTGGGGAGGGGACTTCGGAGGCCCTGTCTATACTGCCGGGAAGTAATGCGGTGATAAACCTGTTTTAAATAGAGTTGCTGCTCTTGGCCTCACTGAGCAGGGACACGTTTTATTTTTGTGAGGACAGAAGACAGCGTTAAATTGGTTTATTTATATGGGGCTGTGGCCAGCATGGAACAGACTCCTTAGACCAGTTCTCAGGGATCGAATAGAATTAAGAATCTTGAGTTGAAACTGGGCAGCAATGTTCTGCAAAACGGTTTTAGTATATTTATCCTGTTTTTCAAATATCAGATACTCTTTTAAGGAAAAGCAAAAAGAACAAAACCACCAAGTACGATTGCAAATTAGAAGGACCCTATGTCCAATTCCAACTTGGTCAAAACACAGAAATGTGTGAAAAAACACAACAGACAACTCCACAAACACACATTCAAGGGAGACGACGGCAGGATCGTTCTGAAAGCCCATTTGGAGGAAGGAATAGTACATAAAATGCCAAATTTTATGGGAGAATATGGGACGTATAACTGTGGAAATGTCATAGTTTTTAAATGAGTAAAAACCACAGAACTCACCAACTTTCTAAAAAGACAACTTTTTATTCTGGAAACCTACAAAGGTGAGTTGATTTATCGAGTTATGTTCCATTACACGGCAGGAACCAGAACCAAACAAAACCAAAGCATTCCTGGAAGTGCCCGGTGGCATTGTGTCCGCCCCGGTGAGGACGCCTGATGGTCCGCGTGCTGCCCGCCTCTTCTCTGCTTTGTGTCTAGCTGTGATTTCACACAAAGCCCAGGGTGGCAGGCAGGGCTAATCAAGGTGCGACAATAAAACACAGCTCCGGACAGGGCAGCTTAGTACACATTTGCAAACACCCTGTAAATGTCATTACACTGTAGTAGGATTAAAAACATTGAATCCTGCCGTGACCTTTCTGCAGAGGAAGAAAGTTTAACCCTGAAGCAAAATGTATATTGAGAATTCCCTGTCTCTTAAGTTAGAGCTCTCTGTGCTCCAGCAAAAATGTAGAATTATTTTTCCTAATATTTTTGTGACTTCAAAATTAATTACTGTAGGATAATTTAAAATGGTGTATTCTGACTCCAAATTATGTTGGTCAAATGTTGAATTTCCACCACGACGTCTTCAACCCACACCAAGCCATTTCAGGCTCAGCATGTGTGTACATCCAATAACCTGCCAGTGGTGTGTGCTCAGCAAAGCCGGCTAGGGAAGACATCATAGCACACGAATGAGTAAATTAATATTTAAAAATATGCAGCATCTTGTTGACTCACAAGTTGATTGGCAACTTTCAGAAATTAGAGGCTTTCCAAGTTCATGCAGAGATGCTGCGTTTATTTGCTTTTCCAAAGCTTGTGCCGAGAGCTAAGATACAGAGCTAGTGCTGGTCTGAAAACAAATTCAAATTTCCAAAAGGAGAAACTAAAAAAAAAAAAACACCGCAAAAGCTCCCCAAACAGTGGTGCTTCTTGTGACAGCAACTCTCTCTGAACAGCCTCGAGTGTTTAACATATTGAAACAGTTCATCTTCCTTCAATGAACTTTAATAACTCTGCCAGGTGGGAAGCCGCACACCATACTTCTTCATGTTGTCTCTTTCCCTCAACATATCCACACTGATGTGCTCATCCGGCCAACTTTACGGCCGTGGTGTCGGAGCCCCCTGCTCTCCGTTATTACCGTCATCAATAACCTGTCCTGCCCTCTCGCCTCCACTGCTCACGCCTTCCTGGTACCTTCCACATCTAATAAGAGCCTTTGCCATGACCACTGATCAATACACATGGGCACCTGTTCCCCTGCTAAAGTAACGTGACAAGGGGGCAAATATGATTTTGACGGGATGGTGTCAAGGGACAAGAAAACCTATCTGGAAAATTTCCCTTTGGGGCCAGCTTACACAGATAACCAATTCTTACACTTGGGATTAATCTCTTCTTTCTTTGCTCCCTAGCCATGATCCATAGAAACAAAAGCAAGCCTTCCTGGGTATTATGCTAACCAAACACTACTTTTAACAATTCTGTGTTTCATGCATATGTCTAAGAATTAATGAATTATAATAGAAATGTAATATAGACTATAATAGAATAGAAAATGTCAATACTAAATTTTTCCTAAAAGGTTCGTAAATATACATCTACCCCCCAATGCTAATTTTTGTAGTTCAAATTCAATTTTAAATATTAGCATTTTTATCTTGGGATGATAATTATTTTTTAATCTTGTGATTATTTTGAGGTATGTATTTCAAATTTTATTAACAACCAGTGTCATCTCTGTCTTCATATGCACCAACACATACACAAAAACAGCACAACTTCTTCTTGGCAATTTTACATAGTCCAAAGTGGTCATCGTGTGTACAGACAGGATCATGTGTGTTAGAGACACCTTAGCTCAAATCTTAACAGTTGACAGCACTAACTCTTAGCACGACATTACCAAGGAAATACCATAGCAGTCATATATGTTGTGGCTTCTTTATAAAATGCATAAGACCAAGGACAAAGTGAAATAGCATTCTGGCAGATGGGGAATGTAGCTTAATATCAAAATGGTTGCAGCAGCTCCAAGTGAGGGACTGTGTTCCAAAATTCCCTAACAACGACTAGAAATGTAGTTGAATTGCTGCCCTGCCAGTCCCTTATGTTTGGGGGCTGTGTGTAGACATTTAATACAGGAATGCGTAAGTTCCATACTATCATTGGCATTGTGGAATTTTGCACACCTTTTATTCTTAAACTAATATTTGTGAATGTTATAATATCAAATATAAAATAATTAAAATGCTAAGTGCATTTTTATAATAGGGAAATGGCAACATTGTTGGCTGTAACTTTTCCAAATGTGTCCTGTATATTTGTGGGTATGTTTTTTCTCCTACAAATTGTAGTCATCTTTGCAGGAGGCATTTAAAAAAATGGCATTTCTAAAGTCAACATCCTTTCTGTTGGTTTGCTTTTAATTTGAATTCTTAAGAGCATGAAATATTTCTAGCCTTATTATGCTCTCTGCATTTTTAAAAC
The DNA here is from genome assembly GCF_001604975.1 of Cebus imitator. Taxonomy (NCBI): domain Eukaryota; kingdom Metazoa; phylum Chordata; class Mammalia; order Primates; family Cebidae; genus Cebus; species Cebus imitator. The sequence continues at coordinate 502,738 of NW_016107639.1, read as the reverse complement.
CAAAATTTTGTTTTTACACGACCCTTTTTTTTTTTTTTTAAGTGCTATGAGTAGCCTAGCTTTAACCCTGGTCTCTTCTGCACAAGCTGAGAAAAAACCGTGAGACAGAGGCTCTGGGAAGCTTCATGACCCTGAGACCTCACTGCCTATGAAGACAATAAGCATCATTGACTTGATATGTTCCTATGCTTGAACTCCACTGGGCTTAGCTTATTTTGCCACAAACGATAAAAAAAAAAATCAATTTCTAGAAATACAAGAAACACAAGGTTATATGGAGACTCCAGGGTTATAAATATTACAGGGGTAATCACTCATGAGAAAATAATCTGAAGGGCAGTTTCAAAACTACCCTGCTCTGTCTAAGCTATGCTAATTAATCATAGCGTTATTATCAACACATTGAAATGAAATCCTTCCCCTAAGTTTAACTGTCCCCATGTATCGTTCTTCATAGCGGAGAAATAAAGGCCTTCCCCCTTCCGTGGGCTGATGAGAAAATGATCACAGCAGGTCGCATTGCATAGATGGTATATCCAAGCAAAGAGTTTACGTGATAATGAAATGTACCACCGCAGAAATCACTGGATTTTGAGCTTTGATTTAATGTCCGTATGCAAAGCACAAAATGCAAAATTTGGTTCCTATTACAGATCATCTTACATTAAACATGAAATGTATGTTCCTAATCTATGAAAGCATTCTATTTTTAAAAACAATATTTTAATTAAAATGAAAGTTTTAAAAGAAATCAAATATTTTAGCATAAAATATATCATAGATTAAAACACAAGTTACTTTTTTTCCTGAGAGGTTACGTGTTTCTGCATAATGTTTAATTTTATGTAAATATTTCTTGGTTATTGGTTTATTCAGATATATTTGAGGTACATGTGTGTGTTTTTATAGTTTGCTCCTTGTACACGCACAGAAGTTAACAGCAAACAGTAACTCCATAAACAGCTTTCAAGTAATGGTAATATGAACACTCCTCTCGGCTTGCTGTTTGACTAGAATTCAGCTATGCCAACCTTTTCTGATAGATAATTGTACTTTCCCATAGAACTGTCATGAGATCCCATATTACACTACTCTGAAGGTCAGGTAGGGTGTCACACCTTCTCCAACTGTTTTTGATGGGGTAGAAAACACAGCAGAACTAAGAGATTTTGTTTATGAGATCGAACAGGTCATTTCAGTGATTCACCTGCCTGCCTGAGGACAAAATATATTCTTTTAAAAATATTTTTGAATAAGCAGTACATATATCTAAGGCAAAGCAACTTCTGACAAAACCTAGTTCATCTTGCTCAGATTACTTGCAAAATCGTCTCGATAGCATCACTAGAAGGGATCTGATTCCTGAACTGTACACCTTTTTTTTTGTCTAAGCAAATGACAAATAGAACCAAAATTAAGCTGTGTAAATTAAAAGAGCTGAATTATAAAATCTTTATCCTTAGAGCATTAAGAAATATAACCCAAGAAGACATTGATAGCCTATGGGCAAAATATCTCTGTCTATGAAGCAAAACCTAAATGACTGTTAGAATGTGTCGTCATTGCCTGTACCTAGGAGTCTAATGTGAGAGATGAAAGTGCACTTTTAGCATTGTTCAGTAACCCCATATGGCAACCATAAAATTGACATGAATAATGACTTTGATCTTCTGTAGCATTATGTGTGCAGGCAGTACTAAGAAAATTCTTGCAAATATTCATGAAGTAGCCTTAAAAATAAACACTTAGTGGCATATTGCCTTTTAAAAGAGATTTTTTTTCCCTTTCTGAAAACTTTTTTTGCGTATATATAATAAAGTAACTATGAAAGGGGCTCTTAAAGGTGCATTGAAAACGTCTTACCCAAAGCCCCAATCAGCTTTGCCGCGTTCAGATCATAAACATGTTTTGACAAGTGATACACTCACTTGACATGCTGGATTGGACACGCGGAGAAAGAAGAGAACACACAGAAAAGAAACGCTGGACCTTGCATGGGAGCTGTTGCCTGTCCGCTTCCGAGGATGGAGACAGGAAACACTGCTACTCCCTCTCAGGTGGCAAGAGATGGAAAAGGATTTCAACAGTGGTTTTCTTTCCAGTCAATCATTAAAACTATGATAACTCAATATTCAGCACAACATGCTATAAAACTATTCCCAGGCTACCTGCCCAGCATTTTATGATAATTCTTTCTTTTGGACTTTAGAAATCATTTTCTGTCCTTGAGCAATCTCCAGAATAATTCTTACTGACTGCAGTGACACCTACTGCCGGCAGGACTGCTCTACCTGGGATCTCAGACACAGAGCAGCGGCCTTTCAGCCGGGAGTATGAAGATGAACGCAGAGTGATTATTCGGAAATGCGTTCCTAACAAAACCCAGTGCTTGTTCCCAGCCTGGTGCTGAAGCAGGAAGTAGTGCATGGTCTATAAATTCTTGCATTTGTCTTGGGACTCAGGCTTGCATCTCCACCCAGGCAATGGCGGAGCAGCTCGGGAGCCAGGGGTCCCTGCCTTCCTCAGCCTTCGGCCTCCCAGCCCAGCTCACCCGAGTGCCACATTTATAAAAAGCCCTGCAATGCCTCAGTATAAACCACTACCTGATTAACAAAATAATTATTCCCACTGCCACCACATTCTGCATAGACTTACGCTTGTTTCTGTTTTCAACAAAACAATGTTAATTTTCCCTTGGAACATCTGTGACCCATTCACATAACTGCTAAATTAAGACAATATTATTTTAAATCACTATCTTTGTTACCTTCCCAACCTTAAGAAAAGCCAGCAAATAAATTTAAACATGTTTCCCAAGATATTCATTTGAATCCTGCCCTTGCCAATATGCATGAATGTGTCTACAGCCAGTTTTCCTGCTTCTGTGCTTTAAAATGACATCAAAAGCAGCATCCGCACAATAACAATTCTTAAGACAGCTAAAATTTTTAAGTGATCATGCTATAAACATTCACGTTGTAAAACTAAAGCTGTCTCTGCGGTTGTTTTCCTAAAATATTAGACTGTATTGACACGACACCGCCCTCTGCTCTCTGCCCCCAGCTCGGCTTCTGCGGTTTTCAGTTCCATTAGCCGCTGAAGAATAATCCAGTATTAGGGAGAAGAGCTCTTTTTCTGTATCGTGTGTCTTAAGGAAATCACTTTCTTAAAACAGAGAGGAGATTTCAATTGTAATATTTCCAGAATAAGCGATGAACTCTCTTTTTTCATCTTGAAGAGAAAATCACAACGTGGGAATATTCAGATCCAAGCCAGTTACGTGCGGGATGTTTAATAAGCTTACACATATACAAATGTACTTTATGCATACAGCAGATACCAGGCATGTATAATTCTAGGATACATCAAAGAGAAGCACTAAACATAATTTAAACAAGTAATAAGAGCTTCATTTCCCCACACAGCACATACAACCGCAGCCATGGCAGAGCTCATCACTGCTGTCTCAGAATAATAGGACTTGGTTTTGAATTGCTGTCCTTAAAATCTGACGACAGAAAACAAGTGCAACGCATCCATTAACACAATCACAAAAGTTAAGAAGAAGTTGCTCTCAGAGAAGCAATTATTGTCTGTGACTCTATAGTGCCACCACATGGAGTGATATTCGAATATAATTCAACTGTTTCAGACTCAGGAAACTGTCTGTAAATAATACTTTACATACTTCGTAAGACAGCAAAGAGAGATATCTAATCTTCTCTCTAGCGTGTGAAGTTCAAAATGTTTCCTTGTGAAAACAGAGATGTCTCATTTCTAAGAGCATGAATGCACTGTAGTAAAACCGAACAGCCAAACTGCTTTATTCCATCAATAAAAAAAGAGCCATTTGGTAAAAGGATGCATTACACATTCTCTATTTAAATTAGTTTATAAGAAGCAGATGTTAAGCTTTCCTTGGTAAGAAAAGGAGTTATAAATGAATTAAACTAATTTTTCAGTAGATCTCTTACTCTCCCTTCACTCTTGTTTCTGTTTTTAGTGATAATCTAAATACATATTTTTGTTATTGATGCAAATGGTTTTAGCCACAATTCTTTGAACTATTAGACCTCAGGTTAGAAAAGTCCACCAAATTAAATGCCGGTTTGAAAACATAAACACACGCAAGGTCCCAAATCACATTAACTAGAGAATCTTCAGATTAAAAATCACCCCATAAGAGCATCTATGAAAAACGCAGCCTAGGCTTAAATTCTATGCTCTAATAAAGCGTCTGTGATTTCAGATTTCATGATCTCTGTCAATTGGTTGTAAAGTATAAATTGCAATTTAAGCAAGTTGGAGAGCATTTTCTTTTTTTTTGTAGGGGAGGTTAGTATAAACTGAGATGACGCTGAACATCCGAGCCTCAGCCGGAAAGTGATCATGTTTCTAGAACGTGACCTCCGTCCACAGCACCCCACACGGTTTGCCACAGTAAAGGTGCTTGCCGTTGTAATTGTCTTTAAAGGAGCTTTAATTAAATGCTCAGCGTGGATGGTCTCACTAGACGCTCTCACACTCAGACATTTTTAAAGAGCAGGGTTCGTGCAGCTGGGAGCACAGCCTGTGTGTCGGACGCTGCTGTCTCTGCGCTGGCTCCACAGAACTCACTCCTAACGATCTACCCTCAGTTACCTAACTCCAACACGCTTTTTTCCTTAGTCTGCATTAATGAATCCAATAAATAAAGCATTGTATCACCCATCCAGAATGGACATTAATTTTAGAACAAAACATTAATCAATTTAAATTTATGTACTAATGCAGACACAATCAATTTCAACTTCTTATGACAATTAGCAAAGCTTTTGCTACTTCCCTAAAACACACTGACCCATCAATTATGGTTTGCATCAAAGTAATGCTAATGACACCTTCTTAGTCCTCAGGCTGCCAGCAACCCACCTGATTGGTCAACTCGAATGCAGCAAATCAATTAATATAAATTATACATGCACGAAAAGATGGGTTAATATCATAAGTTAATTTAATTAATTGTGTTTGATTAAATGAGGTGCTTTCATTAGCCCACTTAGCCATGAACCATATATACATCATCATAATCCTTTTACAAGCTCAGCCGCCCAGACAGAGCCCTGACATCAAGAGCATATTCAAATTACCAGCCTCAGCCATGCAAACCTCCCTGCATAATTAACAACTAAACGAGCTGCAGTCACTTAAGCTGAAAAGAAAACTGTTCGCATCAACCTCTCTGATACTGTTTAAATTGAAGATGTCATGGGTAAAACAAAGGTGAACAGACAATGGTAATTAAAAATTAAAAAGGACAAGGGGGATTTGCAACTAATGCAGGCAAAGTGGAAAGAGGCCGAGGCCTTGGTTCTCAAACGAGTGTGTGGGCGTGAGGTCATTCGGACGCCCTCCTTCCTGGGCTGTGCTTGATGCCGAATGTCTGCGGGAAGCAGAGACATGGAGCTGGACTGGATGGTGGACTAGGGCTGACCTAAGCAGCTCTATCAGGAGCAAATGAAACTGTAACAGGATGCTCCCCAAAGCCGTGCTCTGTCATTACTTCATAATGAAAGCCAGGCACACAGGTGCGGCGTCCTGTCCATTTCACTGGGGTCTGATCACTGGCCATGTTTTCATCTGTGGTTCCAACCTCAGGTATCAAACCCTGTCCAGCCCGGGAGCCTGGCCCAGCTCCCGAGAATGGCATTCATTAAATGGATTTTCTTCCAGACGACATGGCAGAGGCTTGACATAAAATATAGGGATGTCTGATGGAAGTTATTCATTCCTTCCTGGTTTGATGCACAACCTTCCAGGGCTGGTTCTAATTCACACTGGTTCCCAAAGCATAACAAACAGCAGAGCTGCATCTCAGAGATAGAACCGGGTCTGCAGTGCAGCTCCAGGAGAAGTTTCAGAACACAGAGTGATGAGGGCAGGCCTGCTTGGGCTGCCACCATGAAGTGAAGTGAACGGCAGAATGAAGGCAGTTACACAGAGGACTCAACACACGACTAGTAACAGCATCTTTGAAGCTGAGGCTGAAACATTTATTTTTAAGTTTGCCACTAATCTCAATTTGTCATTGCATTTTGGATATCTAGACACAGATTAAATAGGAAAATAAGTAGCACCTTGACTTGGGGGTAGGTAACCGTGTTATCTTTAGAAGGGAGTCACACTGATGCCTCCATGGTCATAAGTAACAGCACATCATAGACACAGATAAACATTTCAAGTAGGATGACAGTCATCCAATGCATTCAATTATCATCTTATGCCTAAGAAACACAACCACACTTGATGGAGAGGTGATGGAAGGGCTTTAACGTGTAATTTCATTTGGCAGCAAGAAATGACTTGTTCCTTTTCATGCCAGCTGTGAAAAGAGTTTCCGATTTCTAGACAGATAAATTGATGTAAATATAAATTGATACACACGTGCCCACATTCTATATAACACATAGGAAATGTAAATGTTCCCAGCACGTGGGGCACAAGCCTCAGCCGACAGCCCTTGGTAGAACCGGCCAGTGCAGCCTGGAACTCCTGGCGGGAATCAGTCATTCTCTGCAGTTGGGTCTGTTCTCGTGGTTAGGAGGCAGCTCAGGCACCCACTCCTGGCTTCCAATCCTGGCCTGCTGTGTGGCCCGAGGCAGGTCACACCACCTGGAATTCAGCAGCAATAGAATTCCAACGGAAGGAGTAGGAGTCATGTTCCCACCCAGGGCTTCTGAGGTGCCCATCAGCCGCTGTGCTCCACGCACTCAGAGCAGAGCCTGGATGCAGTCAGCCTTGTCACCTTATGTTGTTTTCAGCATCGTTTGCATCTATTTTTCTCGCCCAGTGTAGAATATGGCAACCTTTGTGTCCCTAGGGAACCTCATTGTGTCAGGTGCGTTAGGGATGTTACAAATAAGAATTTACAAAGCCCTCCCAAGCTTGAACAGCAAGACTCTGTCCCTTGGCAACGGGTCTCAGGCTGGAGAACTGCCCCGCTGCGTTCGTGCCAGGGTGGGGTCTGCTCTGTGTCTCTCTCTTTCTGGAGCCTGTGTTTCCCCGGGGCATGCTTTCCTCGTGGTAGACGGCCAGAGTGCACGAGCCTCAAACCACAAGAGCAGCTCTGCTCCGATCACAGCAGCTGCCATCTCAGTGGCTGAAGCAGGTCAGGTGGACAGGCAGCAGTCAGCAGGGTGGGGAGCTGTCCTCCACTCTGGAAGGCGTAGCGCCAGGTGAGTATGGGCTGCACACGCCTGGCGACCACACCAGGTAGATTGTTTGCGGTTGGATGCGTCCGTCAGTTGCTTGGTCCCAGGGCCACGCCCAGTGACACTGGAATTCTGATAATCTGTTTCTATACATCTGTCTCTCCCTTAATGACATGCCCACAACAAATTCTTAAATGCAGAATTAAATAAGTTCTTCTAAATGGAAGAATAAATTGTTAATGAATGAATGAGCAAACACACCTCTTATATTCACTGTGATTCTGTTCTGCTGGCTCTACAATGTCTTGGGACTTTGAGAATTACACTGACATCTCATTCATAACGTGTCCCTCCCACCAAGAATATTGTACAGCTCCATAAATCCTAGGAAAATAATTTGTTTGTCAATAAGATGATTGGCATATGGAGTATTGTTATTTTTTGAACAAGCTGTTATTGAACTAGACCTTAAGCATTTAGGAAAACTGATTTGAGAGTTCCTGTTCAATCTATTCCAATAATAAAAATCATGAAAATTCGAATTACAATTATGCAGACTGGAATTCTTTTTATAGAGAAGCAATCTGAGTATTTAGCACTTTTTCCGGACTTCTCTCCCAGTGCTTTCCCTCGTCAATTGCTTTCTAGTGGAACTGCCCTACTGTGCTGGTGCGGACAGGGTCATTTCTCAGAATCCCCAAATTGAGGAATTCTCAGACAGCCCAGAAAGCAGCTACTTTCCTGTTTGCTCAGCATGAGAAAGAACCTGTAATGAGAAAATAATACCAACGACTATTAATTTAGTTTTTGCAGATCAACGATGAAAGGAGGAAACTAATAAAAATATGCATGAAGTCTGGAAAGTTCTTCATTTATGTTGACAAACGCGTACCAACGCGCCTGCACGTGAGCGCCGGAAACACCCTCCACGCAAAGCACAGCTTTCTCGCCCAGCAGGGGGAATGGAGACAGCTGCAGCAAAACAAAGAGTGTATGAATTCTAAATAAAATTGCTGAATTAAGTCTTAAAACCAAGATTCTTGGATGCAGAATACAAGAGGTGTTCTGGAGAGGAAAGCCTTCATCTGATCTCATGTCATAACACACAGCTTAAATAAAAGGTAATGCAAATGAATGTGCAGTTGTGTGCATGAGGAAGTCCTACACAGCACAGGAGCAGGATTGTCTACTGAACAGCTCGGGGGCACTGTGATGGAGCTCTCGTGTACTCACGCAGAAAGCGTTCCAATGTCCTTCAGAGCTCTGCGTTGGTTAACTGGCATATGAACCTCAGCTTCACAGGGCACCTTGGGGGTATAATCTGTGGCAGTTGCCAACTCACCAGGGCAGTTGAGCTCAGCTTGTACCAGAAAAATACACTGAACTCTCTACTTTATAACATCCTAAGGCATCACTTGGACACTGTGACAAGAGTCAGGGAAGTCCCTGGGGTGAGGTGAGAGGAGAAAAAGGGGCCGTAGACATGATGGGCAGTGCTTACGGAGCTGCTTCCTCAGTCCGACTCTAGGACTATTTGAAGAAGCTGCTTAAACAGCAGTTTATTCAATACTTCCTTCATCCTACAAGAAACGCCATAAACCAGCAGCTAACCCAATACGAAAAGCAAACGAAAATAACACAGTAATGCTTCCCAAACTTTGATTTCCGATTCCTGCATTTGTTAAAACATTTTTTTTTTTTTTTGAGATGAAGTCTTGCTTTGTCACCGAGACTGGAGTGCCGTGATGTGATCTTAGCTCAGTGTAACCTCTGCTTTTCAGGTTCAAGAGATTCTCCTGCCTCAGCTTCACAGGTACCTGCCACCGCGCCTGGCTAATTTTTGTAGTTTTTTAGTAGGAATGAGATTTCATCATGTTGGTCAGGCTGGTCTTGAACTCCTGACTTCAGGTGATCTGCCCACCTTGGCCTCCCAAAGTGCCTGGATTACAGGTGTGAGCCACCACACCTGGCCAAAAGATATTTTATGAATTGTAATTGTAAATTTCCAATACAATGGAAAAGGGTATATGGGCTAGGATAGCATGTACGGGCAGAGAAGAGTGGGAAAGGCCTGATGTGGTGGCTCACTCTTATAATCCCAGCACTTTGGGAGGCCAAGGTGGGCGGATCACTTGAGGTCAGGAGTTCGAGACCAGCCTGGCCAAACATGATAAAATCCCGTCTCTACCAAAAATGCAAAAATTAGCTGAGCGTGGTGGCAGGCGCCTGTAATCGCAGATACTTGGGAGGCTGAGGCACGAGAATTGCTTGAACCTGGGAGGCAGAGGTTGCAGTGAGCTGAGATTGTGCCACTGCACTCCAGCCTGCGTGATAGAGCAAGACTTATCCTCAACAAAGAAAAAAAAAAAAGAGAGAGAGAGAAATTGTTCTTTAGACAGCACTAGGGACTTATAAAGCCCTTTTTCATGTTAGAGATTCTGAGAGACCTTAGGTAGAGAAAGCTTCTTAAGTTATTTAACCAGCATTCAGCATTACTTGGGTGAAAAAGTCATTTTTTTCCCCCAGAAAACAAACGTCAACTTGCAAACCCATGTTTTCCGGACACAGTTTGGGAAACAATAGGGTAGAAGCACATTATTGAGGGGCATATTGAAATCCCCCCTTTCTCTAGAGGCCTCACTGACCTGGAAGATCCCTGGGATGACCTGAAGGCACATGCAGGGACCAGCAGAAAGGCTGGCACAGGGAGTGCCCCTTGCCATCCGTCTCAGGGCTGGGCACGGGGAGCTTGGTGTTATGGAGGCCAGTGATCTCCAGGGGTGAGCGCAAAATGCTCTTCTTCAGGCCATGAAGATAACAGTTAGCAAATTACTGCCATTACTCTAAAAGCATATTTCTTTACTCAGACCCCTGCTGTAAGTCATAGCTATGGGCATAGACATTTAGATAATATTTTATCTATACTTTTTTTTTCTAAATTGGCAACTCTGAAGACATACTTAGGAATAAATGTGGATGACTCTGTCTTAAGAAAAAAAAAAACAATGATACTTTAAGAAATTTAAACACCTTTTAAAAATACTTAGAAAAGATGTAAACTCATTTTTATTACAATGTAAGATGCATATGGTATTTATTTTTCTTGCTTTATTCCACTGGCTAGACACATTGGTAAAATGTTGAAAAACTTTTTGGGAGCAGACATCCTAGCCTTCTTCTTAATTTTGGTACATTTTTGAAGACTTTTATATAAAACATTTATGTTAGTCTTAAGACAAAAGTTTTTTGTGGAAGAAATTGGCTATGAAATATAAATAACATAGCCATTTACAGCACTGATGAACCTAAAAAAAATCACACTATGTGAAAGAAGCCAGGAATAAAATTCCACATATTAAGTGTGTTCATTCATATGAAATGTCTAGAAATAGCAATTCTACAGACCCCCACAAAGGAGCACTGGCCTGGGGTTGGGGGAGGGAGTGGAGGTTGATGGGTGATCAAGAAGGCGTCATCTTTTGGGAGGTGACTGAAATGCTCTAAAATTGAATCATGATGGTTACACAGCCATGCCAATTTGCTAAAAATCATCAAGCTGCACACATAATGTTGACTATTATAGTACATAAATTATAGATCAACAAAGCTGCTAAGAGCAAGCAATTTTTAAAAGAAAAAAACTCACATTTTTTTCTAAAAATTTGGATAATTGACTCAAAACGAAACATAAAATGATGAATAATTCATTGACCCTCCAACTTCTTCAGGGAGAGCTGACATAACACAAGCCCTGGAGAAGTTGAATCTTTGGTTATTTCTAAAGTTGCTAGTTCCTCAAACTGGAATTTAGAAGACTCTTTTTGACTTCCTGTGTGATCCTGGGCAAGAGGCATGGCTCATTCTTTGTCTTCTTAGCACATGCAAATCTTTGTCTCATATTTATGTGCATCCTCAGAAGGTTTCAAATTTTTTCTCCACTATTCTGACTCAACTTTCTGATATGAATTGTCAGGAAGTTTTCATTTTTGTGTTATACTTCCCACCACTAGGCAGAATAGTTAGACTGCTTCGGGTTCTAATTTCCTGAGAGCTCTGTTAGACTGTGGATTTCTTTAGAAGTTCCTTGCTTAATTTTCAAATGGTTGGAGATTTTTAAATATTTCAATTTTAGTGATTTATAATATAATTCTGTTATGATCAGAATCTGTATAACTTCAATCCTTTTAAATTTATTGAGACTTGTTTTATGGCATGGTATATTGTCTACATTATGGCTGTTTCACATACTCTTGAAAATAATATGTATTTGCCATTGCTGCACATAGTTGCTATAAATATCAGTTAATCAAGTTGACAATGATGCCTTCCATTGACTTTTTAAATTTGTTTTACTTTTTTTAACAATTACAAAATGAATGATGTTATAAAGTCCAACTATGAAAGAATTCGTCAGTTTCTCTCCTTAGTTCTATTTTGCTTCAAATATTTTGAACCTCTAATATTATATTATCATATCTTCTTGATGTAATTATCTTTTATATTCATAAAATGAACTTTTTCATTCTGAGCTCTCTTTTCCTGGATATTAATATACCTATACTAGGTTGATTATACTTAGTGTTTATGTGATACTGTTTTACATACTTTTAGACTTGACATTTCTTGTGTCTTTATATTTGAAATATGTGTCTAATAAATACCACATAGTTGACCTTGCTTTTTCAGTCATTCTGACAATCTCTTTCTTTCAGTGGCAGTGTCAAGCCCATTAACATTTAACATAACTATGATATGTAAATGCAGCCACTTAAGTTTATACATAAAGACCTGGTATCTGTTCTCTTTTTCCCCTGTTGTCTTTCTCCTTCCTTCTTTTTGGTTAATCAAGTAACTTCAAATGCTGCATTCTTTTATTAACTATGCTCTGAACTATGCTTATCTTTTCTTTTGCTTTGTTTTCTCTCAGATAAACTAATTTATAATGGTCAACACTAAGTTAACATTATGCCATTGTATATTTAATGTAAGAATCTTATAACAACTCCAAATCATTGTACGAGTATTGTCATATATTTAACTGTTACATTTGTTATAAAGCTCTAACTACATTGTTTTAGCTTTTGTTCATTTTAAACATTTCACTTTTACACAATTTTTTAAAAGCACCAAATACTTTAAAATATTTATTTTTATTTTTTAATTTTGAGACAGGATCTTGCGCTATCATTCATGCTATAGTGCAGTGACACAACCATGACTCCCTGAAGCCTCGACCTCCAGGGCACCATGACCCTCCCGCCTCAGCCTGCCCTAGTAGCTGGGACTACAGGTGTGTGCCACCAGACCCAGCTAATTTTTTTTATTTTTTGTAGAGACAGTTTCACTATGTTGTCCAGGCTGATTTCAAACTTCTAGCCTCAAGCAATCCTCCTGCTTACATGCCTGTAACCTCCAGGGTCTGGAATTATAGGTATGTGCCACCAAGTCTGACCTAAAAATATGTTAACATATTTAAATATTATGCATATATTCCTTTCATAATTTTTAAAACACAAGAAATAATTAAGAAAGTGTTTCCACATGTTTACAATAGCCACTTACCTGCATTCGTTCTTGTAGCTCCTTATTACACCACGACATCCTTTTGACTCTGGGGGAGAATTTTCTTTATTATTCTTTACACTGCAGGACTGCTGGCAACAAATTTTTTAAGCCTTTGTTTATTTGAAAATACCTTTATTTCATGTTAATTCTTAAGAGAAATATTTACTAGATATTATATTCTATGTTGGAATTCTTTTTTCAGCATCTGAAAGAGGTTCAGCTACAATGTCTGGTTTAAATTGTGTCTTATGAGAAAAGTATTTTGTTGTTTTCTGTGTAATTTTTTTTCCCTCTGGCTATTCATAAGATTTTCTTTTTATCACTGACAGTTTTACCATTGTAGTTTGACCATGATGTACCTAAGTGTGGCTTTTGTTGTTGTGTTTGAGATTTTCTGGATCTGTGAGTTGATGTTTTTGTTAAAGTAAGAATATTTTGTCCAATGTTTATTCAAATACACATAGGTTTTCTGCCCTATTCTCTTTTTCTCTTTTCTTTTCTTCTACAACTCAAATTACTTTTATGATCCCTATAAGGGTCAGACTGTCTCCTCAAGCAGCTCCCTGACCCCCATATATCCAAAGAAACACCTCATAAAGGAGAGCTCAGGCTGACATCTGGCGGGTATCCTTCTGGGACTAAGATAACAGAAAAAGAAACTGGCAGAAACCCTTACTGTTGACCCCCAGCCTCCACAGTTGATCCCCAGGCAAGCAGGGTCTGGAGTGGACCTTCAGCAGTCCTACAGCAGAGGGGCCTGACTGTTAGAAGGAAAACTAAAAAACAGAAAGAAATAACTTGATCATCAGCAAAAAGGGCATCCACTCAGAGACCCCATCTGAAAGTCACCAACTACAAAGACCACAGGTAGCTAAATCCACAAAGATGGGAAGAAATCAGTGCAAAAATGATGAAAACACCCAAAACCAGAATGCCTCTCCTCCTTCAAGGGATCACAACTCCTCACCAGCAAGGAACAAAGCTGGATGGAGAAAGAGTGTGATGAATTGACAGAAACAGGCTTCAGAAGGTGGGTAATAACAAACTTCTCTGAGCTAAAAGAACATATTCTAAACCAATGCAAAGACACTAAGAACCTTGAAAAAAGGTTTAACAAAGTGCTAACGAGAATAAACAGCTTAGAGAAGAATACAAATGACCAGATAGAGCTGAAAAACACAAGAACTTCACGAAGCATACACAAGTTTCAATTGCTGAATCGACCAAGAAGAAGAAAGGATAACAGAGATTAAATATCAACTCAATGAAATAAAATGAGAAGGCAAGATTAGAGAAAAAAAGAGTGAAAAGAAATGAACAAAGCCTCCAAGAAATATGGGATTGTGTGAAAAGACCTAATCTACGTTTGATAGGTGTACCTGAAAGAATCCAAGCTGGAAAACAGTCTTCAGGATATTACCCAGGAGAACACCACAAAGATATTCATCAAGAAGAGTAACCCCAAGGCACATACTCCTCTAGGGTTGAAATGAAGGAAAAAATGCTAAGGGCAGCCAGAGAGAAAGGTCGGGTTACCCACAAAGGGAAGCCCATCAGACTCACAGCAGATCTCTCTGCAGAAACCCTGCAAGCCAGAAGAGAGTGGGGGCCAATATTCAACACCCTTAAATAAAAGAACTTTCAACCTAGAATTTCATATCCAGCCAAACTAAGCTTCATAAGTGAAGGAGAAATAAAATACTTTATGAACAAGCAATTGCTGAGAGATTTTGTCACCACCCGGCCTGCTTTACAACAGCTCCTGAAAGAAGCACTAAACATAGAAAGGAACAACCAGTACCAACCACTCCAAAAACGTGCCAAATGGTAAAAAGCATTGACACAATGAAGAAACTGCATCAACTAATGGGCAAAACAGCCAGCTAGCATCAAAATGGTAGGATCAAATTCACACATAACAATACTAACCCTAAATGTAAATCGGCTAAATGCCCCAATCAAAAGACACAGGCTGGCAAATTGGATAAAAAGTCAAAACACTTTGGTGTGCTGTATCCAGGAAACCCATCTCACATGCAAGGATACACATAGGCTCAAAATAAAGAGATGGGTGAAGATTTACCAAGCAAATGGAGAGCCAAAAAAGCAGGAGTTGCAATCCTAGTCTCTGATAAAATAGACTTTAAACCAACAAAGATCAAAAGAGACAAAGAAGGACATTACATAATGGTAAAAGGATCAATGCAACAAGAAGAGCTAACGATCCTAAATATATACGCACCCTATACAGGAGCACCCAGATACATAGGCCAGTTCTTAATGACCTACAAAGAGACTTAGACTCCCACACAATAATAGTGGGAGACTTTAACGCTCCACTGTCAGTATTAGACAGATCAACGAGACAGAAAATTAACAAGGATATCCAGGACTTGAACTCAGATCTGGACCAAGCAAAGCTGATAGACATCTAAAGAACTCTCCACCCCAAATCCACGGAATATATATTTTTCTCAGCACCACATCACACCTACTCAAAAATTGACCATATAAGTGGAAGAAAATCACTCCTCAGCAAATGCAAAAGAACAGAAATCATAACAAACAGTCTCTCAGACCACAGGGCAATCAAATTAGAACTCAGGATTCAGAACTCAGAACCACACAACTTCATGGAAACTGAACAACTGGCTCTTGAATGTTGACTGGATAAACAATGAAATGAAGGCAGAAACAAAGATGTTCTTCAAAACCAATGAGAACAAAGACACAACACAACAGTATCTCTGTGACACATTTAAAGCAGTGTCTAGAGGAAACTTTATAGCAATAAATGCCCACATGAGAAGCAAGGAAATACCTAAAATCGATACCCTATCATCAAAATTGAAAAAGCTAGAGGAGCAAGATTAAAAAAACTCAAAAGCTAGCAGAAGACAAGAAATAACTAAGATCAGAGCAGAACCAAAGGAGATAGAGACACAAAAAAACCCTTCAAAAAATCAATAAATCCAGGGGCTGGTTTTTTGCAAAGATCAACAAAATAGACAGACCTCTAGCCAGACTAATAAAAAAGAAGAGAGAAGAATCAAATAGATGCAATAAAAAATGATAAAGGGGATATCACCACCTATTCCACAGAAATACAAACTACCCTCAGAGATTACTACAAACAACTCTATGCACATAAACTAGTAAACCTGGAAGAAATATATAAATTCCTGGACACTTGCACCCACCCAAGCCTAAACCAAGAAGAAGTTGAAACCTTGAATAGACCAATAACAAGGGCTGAAGTTTGAGGCAGCAATTAATAGCCTACCAACCAAAAAAAGCCCAGGTCCAGATGGGCTTACAGCAGAATTCTACCAGACATACAAACAGGAGCTGGTACCCTTCCTTCTGAAACTATTCCAAACAATCCAAAAAGAGGGAATCCTTTCCAAATCATTTTATGAGACCAACATCATCCTAATACCAAAACCCAGCAGAGACTCAACAAAAAAAGAAAACGTCAGGCCAATATCCATGATGAACATAGATGCAAAAATCTTCAATAAAATACTAGCAAACCAATTGCCACAGTACCTCAGAAAGCTTATCCATCATGATCAATTAGGCTTCATCCCAGGGATACAAGGCTGGTTCAACATACACAAGTCCATAAACATAATCCACCACATAAACAGAAGCAAAGACAAAAACCACATGATTATCTCAATAGATGCAGAGAAGGCCTTCAACAAAATTAACAGCCCTTTATGCTAAAAGCTCGCAATAACTAGGTATCCATGGAAAGTATCTCAAAATAATAAAAGCTATTTACAACAAACCCACAGCCAATATCATACTGAATGAGCAAAAACTGGAAGCATTCCCTCTGAAATCTGGCACTAGACAAGGATGCCCTCTCTCACCACTTCTATTCAATATAGTATTGGAAGTTCTAGCCAGAGCAATCAGGCAAGAAAAAGAAATAAAGCGTATTTAATTAGGAAAGGAGGAAGTCAAATTGTCTCTATTTGAGAAGACATGATTGTATATTAAACTCCAGAGTTTCTGTACAGCAAAAGAAACAATCATTAGAGTGAACCAGCAACCAACAGAATGGGAAAAATTTTTTGCAATCTACGCATCTGACAAAGGGCTAATATCCTGAATCTACAAAGAACTAAAACAGATTTACAAGAAAAAAAACAAACAATCACATTCAAATGTGATGTGGTGTTGAGAATATATGCTGAGAATGATATGAACAGACATTTTTCAAAAGAAGACATTTATGAGGCCAACAAACATGAAAAAATGCTCATCATCACTGGTCATTAGAGAAATGCAAATCAAAACCACATTGAGATACCATCTCTCGCCAGTTAGAATGGTGAGCATTAAAAAATCTGGAGGCAACAGATGTTGGAGAGGATGTGCAGAAATAGGAACATTTTTACACTATCGGTGGGAGTGTAAATTAGTTCAACCATTGTGGAAGACAGTGTGGTGATTCCTCAAGGACCTAGAAATAGAAATTCCATTTGACCCAGCAATCCCATTACTGGGTATATATCCAAAGGATTATAAATTGTTCTATTATAAAGACACATGCACATGTATGTTCATTGTGGCACGGTTTACAATAGCAAAGACCTGGAACCAACCCAAATACCCATAAATGATAGACTGGACAAGGAAAATGTGGTACATATACACCATGGAATACTATCCAGCCATAAAAAACGATGAGTTTGTGTCCTTTAGAGGGACATGGATGAATCTGGAAAGCCTCATTCTCAGCAAACTGTCACAAGAACAGAAAATCAAACACCGCATGTTCTCACTCATAGGCGGGTGTTGAACAATGAGAACACATGGACACAGGGAGGGGAGCATCACACACTGGGGTCTGTTGGGGAGGAATAGGGGAGAGATAGCAGGTGGTAGGGAGATTGGGGAGGGATAACATGGGGAGAAATGCCAGATATAGGTGATCGGGGGTCGAGGCAGCAAAGCACATTGCCATGTATGTACCTATGCAACAATCCTGCATGTTCTGCACATGTACCCCAAAACCTAAAGTACAATTATATATATATATATATATATATATATATAATATATATGGAGTTTTGCTTTTAAAAAAAGAAAAGATTAGGACACAGACACGAGGGCAGCCATGTGAGGACACAGGGAGAAGACGGCTCAACACACGGAGAGAGGCCTCACCAGACACCGGTCCCGATGGCACTTGGATCTTGGACTTCCACTCTCTGGAAGTGTGAAGAATTCAATGTGTGCTCCTGAGAGTGCGCAGGCTGTGTGCTTTGCCACAGTAGCCCTTGCGAACAAGAAGAGTAGGTTCCCTGAGCTTAAGATGGGCACACGGTGACCTCCTCCCTCCCATAGTGGCTGGAAGTTGGCTGATATGGCTACTAGTGGCCATGCAGGGCTGATAAGAAGGGAACTGAAGTGATGTAGGGACTCTGAGGTCATTTCATAGACACACCTGCTGCTGGGAAGAGTCAAGGCTGAGCACAGCTGCTTTGACCAGAGGTGGACGCTGCATGAGGCTGGTGGAGCTGACTGCAGGCTGGGCTTCCGGGTAGCTTAAGGCGGAATATCCCGCTGCCCTTCCTTCACTGGTTGAGTGATGGAAGAACAGGCTGCTGCCTCATGGCAACGTGCTGGGGGTTCCCCAACAAAGCGCAGTAGTTTCCACCCAGCTCCCTGAGTAGGGACAGGTGAGTGGCTTTCACAAGCTTTCATAGCTACTGAGAAACATCATTTTACATCATCTCCCAGTACAAAAATTCAAACTCAAATAATCTGCACTTTCTGTGACTAGAATGGTCTTTCTTTGCCTTCCAGCTTTTAGGGATGGAGTCTCACTCTGTCACCCAGGCTCAAGTGCCGTGGTGCAAACATGGCTCTCTGCAGCCTAAAACCGTCAGGTTCAAGCAATACTTTTCCTTAGCCTTCCAAGAAGCTGGTACCATAGGCATGCACACCATACCTAGCTAATTTTTTCTTCCTTTTTTTTTGTAGAGATGGGGTCTCACTCTGTGGCCCTGCCTGCTCTCGAACTCCTGGCCTCATGCAGTTCTTCCCACTTGGCCTCCCAAAGACTGGGATTCCTGGTATTCACCATTGTCCTGGCAATGCTTTGCTTTTCTCGTTTTTTGTGTTTCGATCACAATACTGTTACCTGAATGCATGCTTACTGTAAAATCTAACATTCATAGAGCCAAAATGAAAATCACCTCCCAAGTCAAATCAGCTCTCCTCCCTAGGAAAAACCTTTATCATGCTTGAATCCCTATCCTTCCATGATTTTAATATAAAAATGATCTAAATTCAAGTATCTCATGTGCTTATGTTTGCAAAAATGAAATTATACACAGCGCTTTTGAGTTTCTTTCCTGAATGATCAGTATGGCGCGGCGAGCTTTCTGTGTGGGTGAGCAGAGTCACCTCCCTCTTTTCAGACCGTCATCGTTTATTTGCTACCCTCTATGGAGGGACGTTAAGATTTATTCTGATTTTCCTAAAACTATAATAATGCCGTGATCATTCACAGTCAGAAATCTGGGTGTGCCTGCCAGACCTAACATGAGGCTGGATTTCCGACAATCGTTGAGTCACTTGAAGAGCATGGACGCTCCCATGAGAAATGACGCTGGAACTGCTATGAGGCTCACCACTCTTTTTAGTGTCTCGGTCCTTTTTGATGCTTCAACAAAATACCAGAGACTGGATAATTTATGAAAAACAGATTTTCCGAATCGTTAAATTCCGCTCTTTAAAACAAATTATAAATGTCACCTTTACATTGTTTCCCTCTTCTTGCATTTTGTGTATTTCACTATAATCAGTTTAGAGAAGCCACGCAGCATCCCACGTGGCTTTTGCTGCTCAGGGCTTTCTTCTGCCAAATACCCTAGTTCGTCACTGTTACTCTTTGCTTACTTTCCAGACATGACTCAGCCAAGTTCTTTGCCACTTTGAAAAAAGAATGGATTTCTCCCAAGTTTCCAATAAGATTCTTCATTTCTGTGGGAGACCTCATCAGAACAGCTTTTTCTATGCTATTTCTGCCAACATTCTGGGACAACTTAAGTACTCTAGGAAGAACCAGACCTTCCCTACAGCTCTCTCCTCCTCCTCCTCCCTCTTCCTCCTGTTCTCCTTCTCTCCTCCTCCTCCTCTTCCTCACCACCAGGCCTGGCTAATTTTTGTATTTTTAGTACAGACAGGGTTTCACCATGTTGGCCCGGCTGGTCTTGAACCCCTGACCTCAGGAGATCCACCCACTTAGGCCTCCCAAAGTGCTGGGATTACAGGCATGACCACAGTGCCTGATCACTCTCTCCTTTTTCTGAGCCAGCATTGCAATCATCTTTATGTTCACAGCAATGTAGGTTTTTCCCAGCATTTACTGCAAAACTGTTCTAGCCTCCCTCCATTATGCAGTTCCAAAGCTGCTTCAACATTTTTAGATTTTTGTTAGAGGAACACCCCACTCTTCTGGCGTCAGCTTCTGCCTTTGTCTGTGCTGCTCTAACAGAATACCTGAAATTAATAGAGAGCAGTTCTGGAGACTGGGAAGTCCAAGAGCCAGGCGCTGGCACCTGGTGTCTGGGGAGGGTCTCTTGCCAAGTTCTCATCTGGTGGAAGGCAGAAGGCAAGCGAGCCCAACACGGCATGAGGCCTCTTTTAACGGCCTTAATCCCATTCACGAAGGATAAACCCTTGTGGCATGATCACCTCTCAAAGGCCACACCTCTGAATCTTATCACGGTGGCAATGTCTAAGTTTTGAAGGCACCATATTTCAACAATAGCACTTGGATTGCTGGTTTATTTGTCTCTATTTCTTAGCTTTACATAATTTCTAACCAAAGAGATAAGTGGATTAAGTGGTTCTTCACTGCCTTTACATTTGTTATGCATTTAGCCCTCTAGAATTTTTGAAATGTGCTTAAACAGTGTAATGCACAATGAGCACACATTTCCAGAGATTCATGGACTCTCCCAGGCCTTTAAAGGAACTCCAGATATTCACAAGTGTCTTGGGCCACATGTTGAGAACTTTTCCTCTAATACTTGCTCTATTACTTCTAGCAAAAATTAATAAATATATTCTTAACTAATCTTTTTCATTTATAGTCACATTGATTCTGGGATCACAACCATGAAAAATAAACACAGCTTACCTCATATTCATGAACAATTCTCCTGCGTATGAAAAAACTGAACATATAGACACTGGGGGTTAGGTTTAACAAGTTGGAAACTCATTTGCTTCTTGAGATGGAAAATTCATTCACTTGGCGCTGAGCAACAACAGCTATGAATATCGTGTGTAAATATTTTATGAATAAAGCTCACTAGTTGCAGCAACACATGAAGCAGATGCTTAATTTATTCAGTGACAGCTCCTGCCCGTGTCGCAGGTTGGCCCACTTGTGCATTCACATTCAATTTCAAACACAACCTTCTAAGAATCATGCACTAAAGCTTAACTAAGCTGCTCTCTTAAGCATGCATAATATGCCTAAGTATTGCTAATTCAGCAGTGAAAAATAAATTACACTTTTAAGCCAAACAATTAACACTCAACTTTAAATGCTACTTGTTAGAGCAAGGAGATAGGAAGAGACTGTTCTAATGGTCACATTTCCTGTTGAATTCATCAATCGGAATTATATTAATATTTCCCATAAATCTCTGAAACCATTTTATTAGTTAACTCTTCCGTGACTGATATAAGTTAAAGGATGTTTTATGAGCTTCGTGACTCAGAAGCCATTCCTTAATCACCTGCTAGTACCTTCGCACCAAGCAAAATGTGTCCCCGTGGAACAATAGTCAGCAAAGGCCACAGGTGGTTCCACTGTGAGGCTGGCTGAGAAGTGCCTGCCTGACCCTCACCTGGCAAAGACCATGCTCTTCAATACACAGCTCACAAAGCCTTCAGGGGTGCGGTCTCCTCCCACCTCCCCGTTTCCTCTCTGTCTTGCATGTTTCTGCAGTACTCTAGCCAGAGTGACCCTCTTGCCCTTCTCCCCATATCCTGGTGTGCGGCTGCTTCCTGTGCCTCTGTCCTGACTCACAGGGTCTCAGATTCACCCCAGCATCTTCTCTTGGAGGCTGTCTCCTTTCCTGGTATGCTCCACTCCCTAGAGCAGCACTCCACAGAGTAGAGGCTGTTCGTGTTTGCTAAAAATGAATGCATGGATGCATTAATATATGTGTTGGTCTTACCTGTGATCTGAAGCTGCTCACATTACTTGTGATCACCGTGATTCTAAGCTTATAAGTAATAACATAAGTCAACTCCCAGGTGGAAGTATCAAGGAATGAAAATCGTACACTGGTTGGGATGGTATTTGTTGTAAATAAGAAATTAGTCCTATTTTCATACTTGTCCTATAGTGTGTAGAGCTGAGTCCAGGTGGGCATGTGGACGGCTCCCAGTGCAGCAACCCCAGTCCTCACTCCATGTGGGGAATCTGCACAGAGGGCCGGCTGGAGGGGCTGTTGGTGCCCTTAGCTGCGAAGGCTCCTCCTGCACAGCTTTGCAGGAAGCATGGGCACTGGCCCGGCCACCTTGCTCCTGCTTGCCTCTCCCCCACTGCCAATTACCTCCAACTCCATTTGCCTTCCCAACCCCAGCCCCCGCATGAAACACAATTTAAAAATGAGTTTTGGAAATGATGTAAAAACACATCTGGAAAGCCACACTTCCCCGGGCACATATGCAATGTTATTGCACGTGAGCATCAGGCAGCTGTGTAATGATATTAACATGAAGACACCATGGGTTTACATGGGTGTCAGGCAGCTGTCATGATATTGACATGAAAACACCATGGGTTTACATGCATGTCAGGCAGCTGTCATGATATTGACATGAGAACACCATGAGTTTACATGCATGTCAGGCAGCCATCATGATATTGACATGAAAATCCCATGGGTTTACATGCATGTCATGCAGCTGTCATGATAGTGACATGAGAACACCATGAGTTTACATGCATGCCAAGCAGCTGTCATGATATTAACATGAAGACACCATGGGTTTACATGCATGTCAGGCAGCTGTCATGATATTAACATGAAACCATCATGGGTTTACATGTGTGTCAGGCAGCTATCATGATATTAACATGAAACCACCATGGGTTTACATGCATGTCAGGCAGCTGTCATATTACCATGTAAACACCATGGATTTACATGCGTGTCAGGCAGCTGTCATGATATTAGCATGAAAACACCATGGATTTTAGGTTCCTATTGTCTTGGTGTCAGTCACTCCAAGTCACTTACCAAGCATTCTCTGTGTGCCAGGAACTGTGGGGGGGGCCATGCCCACGATGTCCAATCTATCACTGCTGAAAGCTGCAAAGAGCCTGGGAGGGTGTTTCCACAAAGCTGGTAATATTTCATTTCAAATTTCAGGTTTCAAACTTCATCACCAAAAACCATTATATCCAATTTGATTTAAACTACTTAGAGTTAAATGGCAAGTCTGTTTTTCCGAATAACATCTCAGAAACGGGCCTTCTGGGATGGCTGATGCAGTTACCTTTCTCTCTTTCCAGGGGTCGTGAGGGAGCTTTGAGCTGGACAACAAGAGAAGGAGGGCGCTCTGCCTGGAGGAGCTTCCTCCCTCACCAGGAGACTGGGAAAGCTCTTCAGGGAGTGTCTCTGATGCGTGATCCGTGATCGTTGTGAGACTGACAACGCTCTGCAAACACAGGCTAGAATTTCAGGCACATTCTCCACCACCTCCACCATTCCTGTGACTAACAGAAGCCCTGCCAGGCGGGGGGTCCATGAGGTGCCCAGGCTGCAGGAACCTGTGCTGCTGCCTCTCCTCCGGACACAGACGGGATTGCGACCAGCGGCCCGCAGGTTCACTCCCCTCCTGTGCACCCCATCCTGTATCGGCAGAAGTGCACTAGGAAGGACCTGCTATTGGATTTTTGCATGACACTTTTCTTATTGTTCAATGTTACCATTTTTTTAGGAGGTGCCGGACAAGCATTTATTCATTCAGCCATTCACCAAATACTGATTTAAGGCCTAGTCTGTGCTGAGTTCTGCACCTCAGTGGGGACACAGCTGAATGGTTGGTTACTGAGCGGTTCTTCTCTGTGGCCCGCCTGACTCCATTCCTCACCCTGCGTGGAGCCCTGGAGGCTGACACCCCCAGCTGTGCCCCTGAGCCCCCTTGTCACTGTCTTCTGGTTGGGTCCGGTCTGTGGAGGGCTCTGGTAGGAGACCAAAGGGCAAGAGGAGACAGAGGTTCACCTCTTGGGCCACAGCCCGGCCTCTTCACAACTGTGGCTCTCGCCAAGTGGCCTTTCCTCTCAGTGTGCAGAAGCACCATCTCCTCCCCCTGCTCCAGCTGAGTAAGGGGGCCCCACTTGCTAGTGCTGGGGGCCCAGGATCCAGAATGGCTCCTTCATTAAATGATCTTCATTTGCACCATCTGGGGTGAACTCCGTAACAAGTAACACCAGATGTGTTGGAGTGGGACAGATAGAGAAGCAGTTCATGGGCCACACGTGGCGAGCGTCAGCCCCTCTCAGTGCAGCACGGCCAGTCTTCGAGGAGTCTAGGTGATCTTTACCTTTCACAGTGAGAAGCAGGAGCACCTGCTAAAGATCAGACCCTATTTTCAGTTATAAGAATACAAAAGCGTGCCCTAAACCTGGTTTTTGCTTCGAAATGCAATATGCATGGAAAGCCAAGCACAGGTGTTAATGTAAAGTGTTACTGATCTTACTTCAAGCACAGGCTTTGAATCATCATTTTTTAAAGAAAAAAATTAGATACCAAAAGATAGATAGAAGTCAGAATTATTGATTTGCTCAATATCTTCCTTGCTGAAGGCTTGAACTCCTGTGAATATTTTAGCCAGAGCAGAAATATATTGTGTCTGCTACTGGTTTATTTTCATTTGCTGCTTTGCCCTAAGAGAACTGCACTAGATGTCACCAGAACACATAGAAAAATAGAAATTTATGAAAATATTAAATCCAGAAATCTTCACATGGAAATAAACCTGAGATTTCTCATAGCATGCTAGAAAACTGCAGGACCAGGCACATGTTTTACTGAATTCTTGAGCCAACCAAAGCATCTTTACTACCCTTTCACTAGAAACAGAACTTAAATCACAAAGCTCAGAGGCTGGTGCTGTAAAATGCTGCTCATATTGCAGCAGAAATGAAATGTCCACAAAAGGTAGCTAGTAATAACACAGTGATTCTAAACATCAGCTATGTTTCTTAACTATGTTATTTTCCCTGTTGGACGTTAAATTGCGTGGTTTCCATGCATATTTATTTAATCTTCAAATAAATTTATTATATTTTAAACATGAAGAAAATGAACATTTGAGAGCAAAGGTGACTATTCCAAGGTATCAGGGCTTGTGAGTGGACTTAAGTCCAGCTGTGTTCGAATCAGACTCCCTGTTCTCCACTCACCTCGGAGTTAATATCCTAATGGATGGACATTCACCTTCCGTGAGAACAGCCATGCAGCATTTAGAGAAGGACATGGGGGGATACCAAGTCTGTGGGCTGCTTATTAGCTACATGTGTCTTGGTTCTTCTAAAAGTCTTTCCCTGACTGTAAAATAGGATGACAATATCCACACATTGAGGTTTAAGAAGATTAAGAGATATTCTCAAAATATGTGACAGCACCCATATACACGAAGTGCCATGCCCAGCATTCAGTTGGTGCCCCTTTTTACAAAGGCCTGACATAACCCTTTCGAGGACTGACTTTACTCCCGCTGATTTCCACTAATTTGGTCCCCAGTTAAACACACTGAGAGAGCAGGAATTCTAATGTGTTGCAACATTTATTCCTTCTCCTACTCTCAGATAAGTAGATTAGTATTGTTAGTATTAAGTTTGCAAAGATACGCCCAGTGGCCATGCCCAAGAAGGTTCATGTTTTGGGTTTCTCTGCATGTGTGTGAGACAGAAGAAAAACAAGAGAGAGAGAGACAGGGAGAGACAGAGACAGAGACAGGAGAGAAATCCAGAGGAAGACAGAGACAGAGAAAGAGACAGAGAGAGACAGAAACAACAGAGAAATCCAGAGAGTCAGAGAGAGACAGAGACAGAGAGAGACAGAGACAGAGAGACCGAGAGAGACAGAGACAGAGAGAGAGATACAGAGAAAAAGAGAGAGAGGCAGAGACAGGAGAGAAATCCAGAGGGAGACAGAGACAGAGAAAGACAGAGAGAGACAGAGACAACAGAGAAATCCACAGAGTCAGAGACAGAGAGAGACAGAGAGACAAACAGAGACAGAGACAGAGACAGAGAGAAAAAGAGAGAGAGACAGAGACAGGAGAGAAATCCAGAGAGACAGAGACAGAGAGAAACAGAGACAGAGAGAGATAGAGACAGAGAGAGAGACAGAGAGAAAAAGAGAGAGGGGCAGAGACGGGAGAGAAATCCAGAGGGAGACAGAGACAGAGAAAGAGAGAGAGAGACAGAGAGAGACAGAGACAACAGAGAAATCCAGAGAGTCAGAGACAGAGACAGAGAGAAAAAGAGAGACAGAGACAGGAGAGAAATTCAAAGAGATACAGAGAGAGACACAGAGAGAAAGACAGAGAGGCAGAGACAGATAACAGATAACTTATATCAAAATAAAGAGGGTGTGAACTAGAGGACTTCCAATAAATACCTCTTTTATTCTTTTTATGTAAAAGGCTACATCCCTTCATAATAAATACAAAGAGTTGTTATTTGCACGTTGTTTTGCACATTTCGTGTGTGTGTGTGTGTGTGTGTGTGTGTGTATTTTGTTGTTTTCCTGGAATAGAGTAAGCTGGTGACTTCCAAGCCTTTCCCTCACCCTTCCTGGGACACCTGCAGTGAAGCACAGTTGGAGAAAACAGGTGATTTGAGACAGGATCACTTAAAGAATAAAATTCCAAGTTTCCTAGTCTGCCCTACTAGATCTTTAATAATCATAATGATTATAAAAATGCATAATAGGTTACTATGTGAGGGAAGTGCTGTTACTAATCTCCTTTCTAGGACAAGGCTGTTGAGCCTGGAGGTCCCTTGTTCTGCAGTCTCCCCCAACATCTGCCTGGCTTCAAAGACCTCCCTGTCTGCAGTGCAGTCAGCTGAGTCCCACTCATCTTCCAGTCTGGTTCCCCAGACATCCCTTTCTGTCTTATGACTGAACACATGTTGAGAAAGTAGCACAGGGCAAGTAGGTCTCCTCCTGCCGCGTCCTGCTGAGTCCATCATGCCCACCTGCCCTCACAGCGCCCTACAGCCCACATTCCGTGCCCCAGTGCCATTGCACCCCACATACAGAGCTGATCACCCCCTTCTCTGCAGGTGTTTCATGACCTGGCGATGCCTCATGTTCACTCTGTCTATGTAATACTGCTTGCTTGCCCTCCGGCAGACCAAAAAGTCTTCAGGTCACATCCAAGCGTTTTTAAATATTGTTATTTTCTCAGAACTCTACACAATTCCTGACACATAAAATGCTTTCAGTTAGAGTTTAATATATGCTTACAGTTTCTAAAGCATTTCAACATGCTACCCCAGAAGTGCTGCCTTCTATCAACACATGGTTTCGTGATAGTTACAGTGGAAGGAACGATTACGTTCTCTCTTAGCCCTGTCTCTTTGAGGAGGTGATTTTGCATGTCCTTGAAGATCTAACACACACACACAAACACATACATTTTGTTTCATTGAAAGAGTTTAAAATATAGCTAACATTACATAGAAATATTTTTGCATATAATAAAAAGGAAAAATTCACCCATTTTACAGTGTCTAATTGTTCATTAAATCACAAAATGACAATCCAGAAACAAATTTGGATCTCCTTAGATTATATTATACAAACAAATAGGCATATACTAGTGTGTCTGTTTTTCTGCACGCAATTATATACAACATGAACAAAAAGAGTGGTGAAGCTCAAAACGTCTGCTTCAAAGCAAGACAACACGGGAGATTTCCAATCTTTAAATAACAATCAATTTTTATATTTTTTAAAACTCCTGCTTCTGGTAGGACTTCAATCCCAGAAGTAGGGTGCATATATAGAAATCAAGAGTTCATGTCCTTTTTTTTAAGATTGGTAAGTAACAGCTCTGCTCACTTTTGAATTAGATATGATTGGCCTTCCTTTTCCATGGTTTCCACATTTATGGATTCAACCAACAGCAATGGAAAATATTCAGGAGAAAAAGGACAGTTGCAATAGGCAAATGGGATCTAATTAACTTAAGAGCTTCTGCACAGCAAAAGAAACAATCATTACAGTGAACCGGCAACCAATAGAATGGGAAAAACATTTTTGCAATCTACCTATCTGACAAAGGGCTAATATGCAGAATCTACAAAGAACTTAAACAGATTTACAAGAAAAAAACAAACCCATTCAAAAGTGGGCAAAGGATATGAACAGGTACTTTTCAAAAGAAGATATTTATGGGGCTAACAAACATATGAAAAAATGCTCAACATCACTGGTCATTAGAGAAATGCAAATCAAAACCACATTGAGATACCATCTCATGCCAGTTAGAATGATGATCATTAAAAAATCTAGAGACAACAGGTGCTGGAGAGGATGTGGAGAAATAGGAAGACTTACACTGTTGGTGGGAGTGTAAATTAGTTCAACCATTGTGGAAGACAGTGTGGTGATTCCTCAAGGACCTAGAAATAGAAATACCATTTGACCCAGCAGTCCCATTACTGGCTATATACTCAGAGGATTATAAATCATTCTATTATAAACACACATGCACATATATGTTCACTGAGGCACTGTTTGCAATAACAAACACTTGGAACCAACACAAATGCCCATCAATGATAGACTGGATAAAGAAGATGTGGCATATAGACACCGTGGAATACTATGCAGCCATAAAAAAGGATGAGTTCATGTCCTTTGCAGGGACATGGGTGAAGCTGGAAACCATCATTCTCAGCAAACTGACACAAGAACAGAAAAGCAAATACCTCATGTTCTCACTCATAAGTGGGTGCTGAACAATGAGAACACATGGAAACAGGGAGGGGAACATCACCCACTGGGCCTGTTGCGGGGTGAGGGGACTAGGGGAGGGATAACAGGGGATGCAGGGACTGGGGAGGGATAGCATTAGGAGAAATACCTAATGTAGATGACGGGGGGATGGAGGCAGCAAAACACCGTGGCATGTGTATACCTGAATAACAATCCTAAATGACCAGTGCATGTACCCCAGACTCAAAGTATAATTAAAAAAGAAAAAGGTTGGTTGCACCTGTACACAACATGTACAGACTGTTCCTCCTATTATTTCCTAAGCAATACAGCACAAAGCTATTCACA
>NW_016107639.1:461125-468625 GCF_001604975.1 Cebus imitator | reverse complement strand
TAAAGCATTTTGTGGTTGAGGACTGCAAACATTTGCCTAGGGCTAAACACGCTCCAGCTTTGCGGTGCCCATTTTCCATATATTACATCCTATAATCCTGAAAGTAAACTCAGCCCCATTCAGAGGAGATTCCTTGTTAGCTGAAGACCAATAGTCTTTGGGGAATAAGGGTAGTGAGGAAACCTGTCATAAATGTACAATAACTCAATAAATTGCTCCACCTACATTTAAACTTTCCAACTTTTCTTATTCTTCCTGGCACTGGCTAACTTTGACTCCCATGTAGAAAAGGTATTTCTGACTTTCTCAGCGGGACTGCATGCTCAGCTCAACTGCAGTGCCACCTGTCCTGGTGTCTACCTCAGGAATGCCCTGAATTAGCTTTGCTATCCCTAGTCCATTTCCAACAGGGACTATTATCCAGGCTTGCTATGGATTCTGTAACAGACTACTTGTTTATGGGGGCATATATTCTAGATCAGTGGTTTTTCACTTGAGGTGGAGGAGGGAATAGCTGAACAAACCCACATTGCTATCTGGAAATGGTATCATACATGCATGACATATACACTGAGGGGTGAGTCACCTGTTTTTGTTGAAATGGTAATATTCATAACCAAGAACATTGCTTTCAGTTGAACAGTGAATAGTTTTGAGTTATAGTTAGCATAGGATAAAATGCACATATATTAAGTGTTCAATTGAATGAGTTTTGACCATTTTAATCATTTGGAAAATCACCAGGGGAAGAACATTTTCAGCACCATAGAAAGTTCCCTCCACCTTCTTTTTTTTTTTCTTTGAGACGAAATCTCACTTTGTTGCCCAGGCTCGAGTGCAATGGCATGGTTTTGGCTCACTGCAACCTCCACCTCCTGGGTTCAAGTGATTCTCCTGCTTCAGCCTCCCGAGTAGCTGGGATTACAGGTACTTGTCACCACTCAGCTAATACTTCTGTGTTTTTAGTAGATACGGGATTGCACCATGCTGGCCAGGCTGGTCTGGAACTCCTGACCTCATGATCTGCCCTCCTCGGCCTCCCAAAGTACTGGGATTACAGGCATGAGCCACCGCTCCTGGCCCAGCTCCAGCTTTTTAAATCACTTTCTCTTCCCCTGCACTGAGCAACCACTAATGAAACCAGATCAGATACGGGAAGCTTTTCACAGAGCCATGTGGACACACAGGCACTCACTCAGTCAAGTTAATATTTCCATTGCTACCAACTTCATTGGAAGGAGCAAAAGGTCCGTTTCCAAGTGCGTGGTTGATCCCTGACCTGTGCTAGAGGAAGCCTCAGACTTCCTCTCTCCTCTTACCTCCTGGCTCAGGCACTGGTGCCACTCCATGGCCACGCGGGATGCCGAGGAAGCACCTTTGCCTTCCCATCCCCTCTCACTTAACATCCAGCCAGCAACACATTTCTAGCAATTTGTCTTCCAATTATCTTCAGAGTCACTCTCTGTCCTGCTGTGCCCATTGTCACTAATAAAGGCCAAGTCTTTCTTATCTCTTGTCTGAATAAGTTGAAGTACAATTTTCCCATGGCTGTCAGGAAAAAAACATCACCCACAGTTTTCCTGCGACCACCCTGATGGCTCATTTGGGCCCCTTTTGCCCGATTTTCTTGCTTTTTCTAAGCTTGGCTCTCAGGTCACAGCCTCCCTCTCCTGTGTATACTCCCTTCAGAAGAAAGATCCTGTCCTGTAACCATGCGTCCAGCCTGACCTCTCTCCTGGGCTCCAAACTCCAGTGACCAACTTCCTGTTCCGCAGTTCCGCCTGGGTTCTGAATGTGCCCCTCAAATAGAATGTGTCCTAAAAGAACCATTCTCACCCCTGTCCAGATCCGTTTCTCTCCAGTAACTCTGTCTCCCAAAAGGGCAGCATCCGCCAGTCAACTCGTGCCCCTGAAATCTGAGGTTCAGCACAGGTACCCAATCGGCTTTTACGCCTGAAACCTCACGTTCCTCACAGGCTCCTGCACTCTGTTCCTGGCCCTCTGCTTCTGTGGCAAGTGCTCTAGGAAGGAAGCACACCTAAGACACACAGTTCCTCCCCTGCCACGGGGTCAAGGCCTGCCTCTGCCAGCAGCTGCCCCTGCTGGTCTCTTGCTCCACCCAGGGATGTCCACTCCAGCACTAATTTTCCCCACAACACAAAAGGAAATAAGGTAATGTAGAAACCAGATCATCTTACTTCTCTGCTCTAAATACCCTAGTGGGATTCCATCCCTCACAAAATGTATACCTTTTTGGTATTCTGATCCAATGGTAGGTGAAACAGCATAGTTTTTTATTCTCTCCAAATCCATTAATAGACAACAAGCAGAGCAACCAGGAGCATGAAGATAGCAAAGCAAAGGCCCATGAACACTGTCTACAGTAAGGCTCAGTGCAGTGTAACTTGATGAACTCCAGCCTGAGGGAGTGTGGAAATCACAGCCACCCCATCTGCTGGGATCCGGGACTCTGCCTGGGGAAGCAGAGGGCATGACTGAGGCCAAATGAGCAGAGAAAATCTCAGTAGAAATCACAGGGGCCAATTTTCCCCACAGCTGAAGTGGGAGGAGGTTTGAACCTCCAATAGCAGGTGAATGGAAGGACCTGCAGAAAGGTTTGCAGAAACCTGAAGAGTTAGACTTTGTGAACTTTTAAAACTTACCAATCAAATTACCTCTGGGACAAAATGTTATGCTTGGGATAAGTGTCTAGGAAAGAATATATATTTATTGGAATAAGAAAAATATTTTAAAAAAAAAAAGAAAAGGCCTACAAAAATGTTTGAGAGGGAAGCCAAGAGATCTCAGAAAGCAACTACCACACTTTTGAATGCTGTATGCTGACAATAGGTGGGGCACACTCTCTGGAGTTAAAAAGAAAAAAAAAAAGATCCTAAAAGTTCAGGCAAAGTAATTTCACAATTAAAGCACAAGAAAAAAGTGTTGGAGTTAAATTTTATGCTAAGTTATTATTTTAAAAAATACACAAAATAACACTTCTACTGATAATAACTACAATGCCGGAAAGATATGCCAAAGACATCCGTGAAAATATAACCCGCTATTGTCAAACAAAACACCGAGAAAGCAATGGAAGCTACGAAAAATAACACACACTAAAATTGTTAAAAGGAATGCAGAATTTAGGAGATATAGCTTGAAATAATTATAATGAAAAGAAGTATCAGTTGAGAATTAAATACTCAACTAGAATAAACACAAGAGGAAATATGCAGAATAAATGATGTCTTACAAGACTGAGAATGAAAATGAGCAAAATCAGAGAGCAATGAAGAAACAGTAATAATAAAAGAAAAGTCATTATTAAAGAAAGAGGAAAAGAAGATCCAACATATGTATTACAGGAATTCTTAAAAAAGGAAATTAAAGCAAAGAAGCAACAGATACTAAAACTTAAGCAAGAAAACTCTCCTGAAAAACTACACATTTAAAAAATATCTGAAAGAGTACATCATCTATCTGAAAATATTAATACAGAATGCCCAACACCAAGCCATATTCTAGTTAAAGAAAAAGAAATCATTTGTGGATCTAAGCCCCCAAACCCAGTAAACTATAATGAAGAAAAATAAATTGTCATGAAATTCTTAATGGAAAGACTTAGGCTGTGAAAACAAAGAACCGCAATTAAGACAACCAGGGAAAGGGAATGTGAACTCAGCATTACCATCCACTCAAATTTGCTTTCAAATATGAGGATCACAGACAAATGCTAATCAATGTACAAACACTCAGGAATATTTCTTCCAGAATTCCTCTCTGGAAAATCTATTGGATAGTGAGCATCAGATTACCAAAGGAATTAACACTTGTGCTGGTGTGAGCCTTAAATAT
This sequence comes from Cebus imitator, assembly GCF_001604975.1. Lineage (NCBI taxonomy): Eukaryota > Metazoa > Chordata > Mammalia > Primates > Cebidae > Cebus > Cebus imitator. Next base: position 464,770 of record NW_016107639.1, on the reverse strand, counting down.
ATAGCTACCTGTAGCAGGGAGACCACATGAGAGGGAAATGGAAAGGAGAACATGCCAGCTATGGCTTTGACGAGGTTGATATAGTACAACTATAAAATGGATGGAAAATGGGGTGAGCATATGCCTAATCATAACAGCTGGGTTGAGCTGGTATTGCTATTTTGAAACTGTCATACATGTAGCGTGGACAAAAAGCAAATGAGTAATTATGAAAAAATTCTAGTTAGGTGTCTCAAAACCCAGAATACTTAATATGGAAGAAAGGAATTACACCTGTAAGATAAAAATGAAAGGATATTTTTATCATAAATTTGAATAGGTAAGGCCTAGAAAAAATAACTAACACAGTAGTAATGGACAGATGGTGGTTTTGAAATACTATTTCCCATGAAAAGAAACCAGAGTTCTTGGAACTATCTAGTTATACCAGATAGATATAAGGAAGCTAAGGCAGATGACGACAGTCAGATGAAAAAGTGCAAGATCCCACCAATCCCACTGGCCAATGACGAGAGGACAATTTGAAGTGATACTACAATTAATGAAAACCCATCAAATATGTTTAAATCCGTATGTTCAAAATACTGTTCAAAAAAGAATAATTGGTTACTGTGGTAGGCAGAATAATGACCCCTTAAGTATGTCCACATCCTAATTTCCAGAACCTGTAAATATGTTACCTTATATGACCAAAGGGACTTTATTGATGTGATGAAGTCAAGGACCTTGAGACAGTATTTTTCTGGGTTATCTGGGTGGACCTGATGTAATCACAAGCGTCTTCTAAAAGACAGACTGGAGGATCAGAGATGCAAAGACACAAGTGAGGACGGAGCCAGAGGCGAGAGAGGAGTGAACCTGTCACACTGCTGACCTTGAGAATGGAGGAGGGAGCCAGGAGCCAGGGAGTGCAGGAGGCACTGAGCCACTGGAAAAGACAGGGTGGATTCTCCCCAAAGCCTCCAAAGGAACCAGCCTTGGGGACCTGTTTTAGACTTCTCACCTCCAAAACTACAAACAAATAAGTTTGCATTATAGGTTTGTAGTTATTTACTATAACAGCAATGGGAAACTAATTGTCACCAGCTGGTTACCTTAAAAACGAATAAATGAAAAGTTAAGAATCAAAGATTTACCATGCCTTTCCTGTATGCACAGTACCACTGGTTATCTAATGAATAGATGCAAAGAAATGCCTGTTTGTAGTCATAAATTTAAAAAATGTTAAAATATTGTTTTCCGACTCCTAAAGAACTCCTAGGTACAGGTATCAAGCAACATTCACTGCAAGTATCACAAGAAAAAAAAAGAAGGAAAATACCACCACCATGAGTCTTACAGAAAAAAACAAACAAGGAAAAGCAAGGAAACAAACAAACCGTGAATCTGATGAGTTCTCTCTAAATACCAGCTTCACAGAAACCACAGGGAAAAGAGGGATATTAAACATTGCCATGGGATGCCATTAACATCAAATACCAGGATTCATCACAAAATTGTAAGGGAGGAAGGGATGAAAATAGAATGTTTAGAGATTAACAGCCATTTTAAAGCCAGAACTGACAAAACTAAAATGTACTGTTTAGAAATGCTTCCTTCAGTGATAAAACTCTAACTAAACACCAAGAAGATATTACTCTAAAAATAGAGAAGGTAATTAATATATTTAAGAGGGTTGGGAGTGTATGAGGGAGAGGCAGTGAAATTCCCTGTCTTGATTTGAGCAGTAGCCACAAGGGTATATGCTTTATAATAATTTATTAAACTATACTTTCGCTTTACGTAATTTTCTGTATCAGTCTATTATAATAATCAGAATGGTTAAGCAATGCAAAAGAGGCCAATTGCATCATTGTGGGAAGTGACAGATCCAGTTTACCTCTGGGAAATGCCTCCCAGTCCTTCCCTGACTTCCTTTCCTCAACACAGTCTTCTTGTTCCTTCCCATGAAAAACACTTGCTGTTCCTTCTGCTGAGAACATTTTCTTTAACTCTAAGGTTTTCCAGATAATTCTTGAATTCTGTGCTTGAACATCAACTCTTCAAAATGAATTTCTTTGTACTTTGTAGCTAAAATAAACTCCAACTGAGTTTTCTCATTCAACTTTATTTTTTATCATAACACTTATCATTCGCTGAAATTATTGGACCTATTTTCTTGCTAGCTGACCACTTTTCCCTGGAGAGAGTATCTAACACAGAGATTCATGGGACAGGGACCTCATGTGTCCTTATTGACCGTATCCCAATTGTCAAGAAGACACCTGAAACATGATGGGTGCTTAAAAAACATTTGTTGAATAAATGAAGGAATAGATGAATGAATGAATGAAAACCTACTAAAACTGTCTTCCAACTTTTCTCTCTACATCCAGGCCCATCAGCAAACCTAACCTCCATCTAACCACCAGCATGAGCTACCTAAAACTTGGGTGTGACTCCATGATTCCCTTGCTGAAAATCATCCTGTTGGCTTAGTGTGGCAATGGCTTCCCATAGTCAATATGACTATTCCCTGTGTCTCTGGTTTTTCTTACGCCTGAAAGCCAGTGCCAACCTGCCAACCTGCTGCTGACCTCACACTCCCGATATCATACAATCTTACTCCATGATTACGCCCATCACGTAATGCTCTTTGGTCATCCCCATTCTTGTTTTAAGGAGGTTCAACTCAGTTATTTCCTAATCTCTTCTAGGAAAATGCCTTCTAGGAATACAGTTGAGTTACAGGCAGCCTAGAATGTTTTGTAGATGTTTTAGTCACTGCACTCAGTCTCTGTGTAAGTATCTACCTTTCTGTTGTTTCTCCAACTAGATTCCATGTTCCTTATGGACAAGAGCTGCCCTGCATTCAATGCAGCCAGCTGGAGTTCTTGGTTTGAGATGTGTAGTTCCTGGTGTAGATGTTTGAGAATGAACTAAGGATCCGTGCTATAATAATGTGTTAGTTGGCCGAGGCTATCATAACAAAATACCACAGAGCAGCCAGTTTAAACAACAGAAATGTGTTTCCTCACAGTTTTGGAGGCTGGAAGTTTGAGGGTGCGAGCATGCTCAGGCTCTGGGGAGGGCTCTCTTCCTGGCTTGCCGGCAGCTGCCTCCTCCCTGTATCCTCACACGGTGGCGAGATGGAGCGAGCCCTTGGCGTCTGTTCTTATAAAGGCGCTAATCTCATCATGCCCCCATCAAACCCTAATCACCTCCCACAGGCTCCATTCCCAAATCCCACATCGGGTTTCAACATCTAAATTTCAGGGGGACAGATTCAGTCCATAACAAACAGTTACTTTAATTGAATAGCACACTGCAAATCAAGATCACACGCAGTACATTACTTAACTCCCAAAACAGCTCATGGCAGGTGTCACATTCCTCCGTTTAGAGGGAAAAAACTGAGTCTCAGAGAGAACAAACGGTTTGAACCATCAGAAGCAGCTCATACACAGTCAGAGCTCAAACTCATGGGTTTCTAATTCCAGACGTTTTCCATCCTCTGACCATAGCTGCAATCTCTGACCATTTACCTGAACCTTATTTTTAGTAATAACGCTGTTTCTGAAGAAGTTTGTAAAATAAAGCACAGGTTACATGCACATTTTAAGCAAAGCTAGAATCTACTGTTTTGTCAACCTAAGAGTGTTTGTA